>NC_141081.1:27983345-28038556 GCF_041138505.1 Cibotium barometz | reverse complement strand
CACGCTAAGAAGTGGCCCAAAGAGGAATTCTGAGGGTACTTGAAATGCCCTTACCACCCCTAGTTCTCCCACCTCAACCCCCATTGCCACAAATCACACCTATTCATCAGCTAACCCCTGATAGAAATCTTTGAAGAAGGGGATGAGAGGGAAACTCCCAAAGGTCCTACCTATGAACCCCTTGAGCCAACTAGTCCACCCTCTCAAATTCTAAGCCACTACATGATGGAGGGAGACCAAATGTACCCAGTGTACTTAGCCGCCCCAGCGCCACGGGGCCGAGACATGAATACAATGGTAAAATGACCACCCATGCAATGCTATCATTGCGCAGGACCTCACCGAGTGGCTAAGTGTCCTATCAAGAAAGGGATGGCAAGTACTTTTGGAGGTGATCCCACATCAACCCCTTTATGAGTTGGGTGTGGCATTGACCATATGTATAAAGATTGTCCCACTAAGACTTGGAACAACACGGAAGGCTCGTGAAGCTAATCTCAACACCAACATTAACCTGCTGTGTGTAAGAGATGGCTTTATCCACACGGTTCCTCTCAATGCCATAACCAGATTACAAAATAGACACAGGGCCGCAGCAGAGGCATCGACCTTGCGAGACCAGGGACAAGCAAAGGTCTTATACTCAAGGAATGTCCCTGAACAAGTACGAGCGACTAGATGCTCAAGAAAGAAAACCACAAAGATCGGCAAGGGAGACAGCTGGGTAGTTATCAAGAGTGGTTCAAAAGATGGCACGACCACACATGCGTCAACTTCTTTGTCAGAATTAACGAGCTCCCTAAAAAGATTGCTAAATATCCTAACCCCATAGAGGAGAAGGAAAGACTCTTGGGGCAGCCCAATAATTGGTCCTGCCAAAGCACAAATAGAAGACTAGCCTCCTACTGCTTGCCTTGAGCTATGCCTTTTGGTATCCAACATGAGACTCGCTGAAGAAGCTTAGGCATATTCTAGAGAGCTCCCGGACCAATCACCCCCACATCAGCCAACATAAGCAGCAACACCCACTACAACAGCTATCCCCCATTAGGAAAACTGGGTAGCCAAATATCTCAAAAATCTAGGGGATAACCATCTTAAAAGAACGGACACATAAATCCCCATCCACATACCATATACACATAAAAGCTTAAGATTAAGCCAAGGTAAACTTCCTGATGGAACAACCTTCGATCCTAGAGACATTGCTGGTCTCTCTTCCTTTCTTCTCAAATCCAGATCCCCATTGGCACCTTACGTCAAGGTAGCAGAAGCTTATGGAAAGATCTGAAGGATTGGATGGAGGGATGCCTAGGGGTAGGCATGCAAGAATCCATGGAGCTAGATAGCTCTAATCAGTTAGAGGAAGACGAGCTTGTTGTAACCCATGAGATCACTGCCACCCCACAATTTGAGTAAATAAGCTTGGACAATAATTTGAAGGCGAAGAACTCAATGCGGCATTGCCAATAACCTTTGATGGCCTCCAAATCATCACAGTAATCCCGGACAGGGGAGCAAGAGTGAGCATCGTTACAAAACAATGCTGGGAAAAATGGGGAGCACCCACCATGGATGGCACAACATTACTAGTCAAACTCACTGACATAGCCACAACTAGACCCATTGGTCTATTGAAGGATTTGAAAATGAAGATCCTTGGAACTACCTACCGCCGCACCTTTGTGGTACAAACTTTGGATGTCAGCCCATTTTTCATATAACTGCATCCTTGGGTGACCATTCATGAGGGAATCCAAAATGATCCACGATTGGGATATCAACCATATCTACATTCGAAAGAAAGATCAAACAGTAAAGATCAACCTATGCACGTGGAAGGTACATCCCATGAGTGGTAGGCCCTTTGCAGAGGACTCAATAACAACTACTAGATCCACTGTAGTCCATCTATGTGTTAAACATGCCACAAGACACTAGATGATGAAAAGGATAGTGAGGAATGTGCACCTATTTTGGAGCCAGAAGACTCCGAGAATTGGATGCATATCCTCACTACCCTGGACATACTTCCTAAATGCATAAGAGCAAGGTTTGCTATGGCAGATGAGAAGGAGATCACATATCTATACATGCTTAGCACTGCATACTTACCTAATGTCACCACTCATCAGGAACTTAAATAGGCCATTAAAGTGGAACCATAGAGGGAAACATGCTCCCACAGGACTTGCAAGCCTGATGGATTCCCTGGGCCTGAACGCTATGTCTTCCCTGATGATTCAGACACCCATTGGCTAAAATATGTTGGGACACTTAAAGCACATAACCACTTCAACCAAGTATGGCAAAAGGAGTTCACAAATAGCTCCCTTTTGGTCCACATGACCACTCCAAAGCCAATGGAGCTTGTTGATCCCAAACCCGAACTGGAAAAGCTTTGTCGCTCTGTACGTAGAGCTCTGTACGTAGAGCTCTGTACGTAGAGCATGCAATAAGAAGTTAGGACTGGCGGAAAATGAAGCCAAAAGGCTAGTAGAAGAAGAAAGTGCTAGGGCAGAAGAGACCAAATAGGTGCCCAAACACTTCAAGACCTTTCAGATGGCCGACAGATTCGTGCAATATGACTTGGCTCAAAGGTCCCACAACAACGGACAACCAAGGACCTCATATGGTGGTCTAGCCAAGGTAAAACAAATTAACTTGGCAGACCCGAGTGAAGATTTAAGGCCACTATATATTAGGGATGACCTCTCTATAGAGGAAGAGACCAAAATTATCGCTCTGCTTACATAATTCTAGGATTGCTTCAATTGGAAGTACATGGATATGAAAGGTGTACCTCCCAAAGTAGTCAAGCACTCCATTCCGATGGTTGATGGAGCAAGGCCGGTCAAACAAAGGGCTTATCCTATAAACCCGAAATATTCCAAGATTTTCTGAGAAGAGATCGATAGACTCATTCACGTCGGATTCATCTACAAAATAGAGCACACAGAGTGGGTATCACCTATCATGATAGTGCCCAAAAAGAATGGGAAGGTAAGAGTGTGCGTGGAACTCAAAAAGGTTAATGCTACCACCATAAGGGATCATTATCCCTTACCCTTCACTGAACGTGTGCTCGAATGAGTTGTAGGAAAGGAAGCCTACAACTTCCTTGATGGATTCTTCGGTTATAACCAGGTGTTGATTGACCCCAAGGATCAACACAAAATAACCTTTGCCACATAATGGGGCACTTACACATACTGTGTCATGCCCTTCGGGGGCTGACCAATGCCCCTGGCACCTTCCAATGTGTCTAATGTGCATGGCCTATAAGGAATATATTTGGAAATTCCTTGAGGTCTTTATGTTGAGATATTGAGCTCATCTAGTGAGGCAGTGAACATTGATGACCCACCTGGGGGATAGGCCCCACACTTACACCACTGGCATGGTTGGTGAGATCATGGGTGATATGCGGCCAGTGGGATGACAGGCTATGTGTGACAGCCATTCTAGAGACTGCTAGCATAGTTATAGTGCTAGCTCATTTAGTTGGGTTCACACTATAGAGAACCCTAGTATGTATTTGGTTGAGTACCTTTTCATATGGTGTGTACTCTTATTTTTGTATATGGTGTGTTGAGTGTTGTGTGAAGAAGAAGAAGATTTTCAGCCTCTCACCTTGTGTGTTCTCTTTTAGGGTTTTGTGAGTGTGTGTGTGCTTGCAAGAGCTCAAGCTCTCTTCTCCCCTGCATCTTTTCATGGTATCAGAGCTTGGTTCATGCTAAGGGCTAATCTGGAAGCAAGAGAAGCACAGGAAGTGGTACGAGGGTAAGAGCTTCATCTACTCTTCCCTATTTGTGTTGGCGACTACACCCTTTTCGGGAGCTCTACGGGAGGCACCGGCAACGATCTCTAATTGAGGAGCTTTCTTCGCGGGAGTAAAGCTATAGTAGGCGTTTTGGGCGCGTTAGGACCTCCGTTTTTTAGAAAGCAAGCGATTTCGAGCAGTGTGGGTAAGTCATCGATTCTGTGCAGAACTCTGTTTTAAGAACTGTAGGAAGACAGATTAGTTGTGCAGACATTGTGTGTGCTGCAAGGAGGTCAAACAGTTGCCATTGGGTGTATGTATGCACATTGAGGTCACTATTTGTGACATTTTAGTGTAGTACAGTACCACTGGTTGTGACATTTGAGTATAGTACAGTACCACTGGTTGTGACATTTGAGTGTAGTACAATACCGCTGCAGAAAATACAGCAGTTTGTGCAAGACAAACCAGAGTGCTGTTTTTGGTAAATTTGTGTGTCTAACAAGATGTCAAATGATGGCATAAACCAGATTGGTGCTGAGAAGCTTGATAAGAACAACTTCCATGCTTGGAGGTTCAGGTTGACAAATTTCCTGATGGGAAAGGGTTACTGGGACTACATAGAAGGTGAGCGCATGAAGAGACATCGGAGATACCGTAGATCAATCCGATTGCTCTGTAGATGTGAAAGACTTTAAGGATTGGAACCAACGAGCCAAAAAAGTTATGTATTGGCTCTCTATCAGTATACAAGACACCATGATTGGGCACATACAGGATGCCAAGTCCCCCAAGGAGGCATGCGATACCTTGGTAAAACTCTATGAAACGAATACCAAGGCACGAAAGATACAGTTGAAGAATGAACTTCATACTATGGAGAAAAAGAGTATGTCTGTGATGACTATGCATTGAAGATCAAGGGTATTGTGGAATCCCTTGCATCTATTGGTGTTTTAGTAGATGATGATGATAAGGTGGAAGTCTGTTTACATGGTCTTGGGCCACAATACAAGGCGTTCAAGACGTCTATTCAGACTCAAGAAAACATTCCCAATTTCACAAATTTGGTGTCTATGTTGATTATAGAAGAGAAGAGCTTGGGTGAAGACCAACAGTCTTCACAAAACAAAAATAGTTCAGAGCAACAGGCCTTCTACACAAGTTCAGGGAGAGGACGAGGTAGAGGAGGCCGTGGACACGGCCAAGGAGGTGGCCGAATAGGTAATCAGAATTATGGCCAGCAACAACAACAACAACAGTCCCAGAATTCACAACAACAACAACACGTAGGTGGAAGAGGCCAATTCAGAGGCAGGGGGAGTCAAAGAGGTCATGGAAATTGGCAAAGGTAGTATAATGATACACATGGATGCTTTTATTGTGGTAAGCCTGGACATGTGCAGGCAGATTGTTATAAGAAGCAGGCTGACATGCAAAATGAAAAATTGCAGCAAAACAACTATGCATCCTCGAGCAGATACAATGAGGATAATGAAAGGTTGTTTGTTATGCAGCATGTCGTTAATACCATGTCTGAAAATTTTGAAGCAGCACATAAAGATGATGTATGGTACGTTGATTCAAGTGCTTCGAACCACATGACAAGTCATGGGGAGTGGTTCAAGGAGATTAAAAACCTTGAAAGACCAGGTTTTGTGGAAACAGGGGATGACACTACTCATCCAGTTGCCCATGTTGGAGATGTGCCATTGTCTATGCAGGATGGCAAAGTGAAGTACCTTGCAGAAGATGTACTTCATGTTCTAAACATAACAAAGAATTTGGTTTCAGTTGGCATGTGTGTGCAGAGAATGAAGTCTATGCAGACTAAAGGAATTGTGACAGGTCTGCCAAAGTTTAAAGTTGAAGGTATGCAGAAAATATGTGAAGCATGCCAATTTGGAAAGCAAACAAAGCATATATTTCCACGTGACAGAATTGTGAGCAAAAATGCACTAGATGTTGTGCATTCAGATGTATGGGGTCCTACGAAGACCATGTCTATGGGAGGCTATAGGTATTATGTGAGCAAAAATGCACTAGATGTTGTGCATTCAGATGTATGGGGTCCTACGAAGACCATGTCTATGGGAGGCTATAGGTATTATGTGACATTTATTGATGACCACACAAGGAAAGTGTGGGTATACTTCATGAAGGAGAAGAGTGAGGTGTTCACTTATTTTCAGAATTTCAGAGTTATGGTTGAAAAGCAAATAGGGAAACATGTAAAGTGCCTAAGGTCAAATGGAGGGGGAGAGTACTTCTCCAAAGAGTTCTCTGAATTTTTACAAAAGAATGGTATTCAAAGACAGTTTACAGGCAGATACACTCCGTAGCAAAATGGAGTTGCTGAGCGAAAAAACAGGCACATTGCTGAGATTGCACGGGCATTGATGGGAGAGAAGAATATGCCGCATAGCTATTGGGCTGAGGCTATTTCTACAGCAGTTTACATCATGAACAGGACTCCAAGTGCAGCCATACATGATGTAACTCCAGAGGAGAGGTTTACTGGCAGAAAACCTGATTTGTCTCATCTGAAAGTCTTTGGATGCATTGCATATATGCATGTGCCAGATGAGCTGAGAACTAAGCTGGATCCAAAAGCTGAAAAATACATGTTTATTGGGTATTCCCTTGAGCAAAAGGGATACAGGTGTTATAACCCTGCTACACGTGAGTTGAGGGTAAGCAGGGATGTTGTTTTGATGAGATGATCAGCTGGTATGCTACTGAAAAAGAAGCTATTGGGGCTGATATGAGTGGAAATGTGGTTGCACAGAATGCAAGTCAGCAATCAGAGTCTTTGAGTGGACCATGAGAGTCCTCATCTAGTGGTTCAGTTGATAGACCATGGAGTGGTAGGCTGCATCATAATACCAGTCCTGCAAATGTGATTAGTACATCACATAAAGGCAAAGAGAAAGTGGTGGAGCCCCTTAGTATGCTTGACATTTCTGTAGGGGCATTCTCATGTTGAACTAGTGGCTCTCAGAGATGAGCCTTGATGGGGATCTTGGGATACCAGCTATGAGAACACCTGGTGTAAAGAAGGCTATGGAAGCCATGAATGATGCAAAGCTGCGAAGATCTGGGAGAGTGAAGAATCTTGTGTGCACAGGTTTACCTATGATGGTTATGTGGCACATCACTATGCATGGCAAAAGTTGTACAGGTCGTAGAGCCCACATGCATTGATGAGGCTGTTGGAAATGTGTGTTGGGAGAAAGCGATGGATGAGGAGATGGATGCACTATATGGAAACGAGACTTGGGATTTAGTGCAATTGCCTGAAGGCAAGAAAGCCATTGGATGCAAGTGGGTGTACAAAGTAAAACATAACAGTGATCCAATGGCTTTCTTGCCTGAAGGCAAGAAAGCCATTAGATGCAAGTGGGTGTACAAAGTAAAACATAACAGTGATGGAAGCATAAGCAGGTACAAGTCTTTCTTGCTTGAAGGCAAGAAAGCCATTGGATGCAAGTGGGTGTACAAAGTAAAACATAACAGTGATGGAAGCATAAGCAGGTACAAGGCTTTCTTGCCTGAAGGCAAGAAAGCCATTGGATGCAAGTGGGTGTACAAAGTAAAACATAACAGTGATGGAAGCATAAGCAGGTACAAGGCTAGATTGGTAGCCAAAGGATATGCGCAGACATATGGCATTGATTATGAGGAAACTTTCAGCCCTGTTGCCAAGATGGCAAGAGTGAGAGTTGTGATAGCAGTAGCTGTGTTAAAGCAATGGTCTTTACATCAGATGGATGTAAAGAATGCATTCTTGCATCATGGGGATTTGCAAGAAGAGGTGTATATGTTGCAACCACCTGGTTATGAGGATGTGAGTCACCCTGAGCATGTTTGCAGGTTGAAGAAAGCCTTGTATGGCTTAAAATAAGCACCAAGAGCATGGTCTGACAAGATTTCTGAAGATCTTGTCATTATTGGCTTTCATGTAGCCAATGCAGATTTCTCGATGTATGTGAGACACAGTGATAGAGGGGTTGTGCTTGTTGTTATTTATGTAGATGACCTGAACATTACGGGGGACCATGATGCAGAGATCTTTGATGTAAAGATCTTGCTTAAACAGAAGTTTGAGATGAAGGATATGGAGGAGCTCAGATATTTCTTGGGCATTGAGGTGATTAGGTCACCACATGGTATTGGATTACTGGTGCAGAGACAATATGGCTTGGACATGTTGTCCAAGTATGGTATGACAGGCTGTAAGCCTATCTCAGTGCCATTGGATCATAATGGCAAGTTGAGTGCAGATTCAGGAGAGATTTTGGAGGATCCTACTATGTATAGGCGCATAGTAGGAAGCTTGATCTACATGACGATCACCAGGCCAGATTTGAGCTATGCTGTTGGGTTGGTGAGTTAGTTTATGCAGGTTCCTCGCGGAAGCCGCATTTGGATGCATTGAGGTATGTTAGGTCTACTTTTCATTGTGGACTATTTTATGAAACTGGGACAAAGATATGTGTACATGGGTACACAAATGCTGATTGGGCTGGTAGTATCTCAGATAGAAGATCTACGAGTGGGTTCATGTTTTCTTTGGGGAGTGCTGCTATGACTTGGAGCAGCAAGAAGCAGCCTACGGTTGCTCTATCCAGTACTACACAGAGGCCGAGTACAGAGGTGCTGCTATAGCAGCATGTGAGGTAGCTTGGTTGAGAAAGTTACTTGCAGATTTGGGTCTATCAGTGGATAGACAAGTTGTCATTTTTTGTGACAACATTAGGAGTATACAGTTGGCTAGGAACCTAGTTTTTCATGCTCGCACGAAGCATATAGAGGTCCACTACCATTTTGTCAGAGAGAAGGTTTTGGCAGGAGACATTGGCCTTGTTTATGTCAGCACACAGGATTAGGTCGCTTGTTGGAATTAGGGTTGCAGGAAAGCACACAAAGCTTGGAGAAGAAGAAGCAAGAATGCACACAACACACAATGTATTAGATTGTGTCAATGTACAAAAGATTAGTTAGCCCTAGAAGGATGGACGTATATACAAGCCAGGGGAAAAAACCTCCTAAAGAGGGAAAAAGTGCCCCGGCGGTCCTAAGTGTGTTCACACACATCACTACCTATATATATATATGGCAACAAATCCCCCCTGGGAGTGATGGTGTGAACGAGAGCTGGCACTCATGTATAGGGGAGTGTCATGCCCGAAGTAGATCAGTCCACAAAGGGGAGCAAGCCCAAAGCTTTGCGGAAAGCTTCAAACTTCTCACGAGGAAGCGCCTTTGTGAAAAGATCAGCGAGGTTGTCCTGTGTTGGCACATAGGCCAAGCTGATCTCTCCTGCTGAGAGTCTCTCCCTGACATAGTGATAATGCACCTCAATGTGCTTTGTGCGAGCATGAAAAACTGCCAATGCACTCTGACTATCAGTGAAGATAGAGGTGGCAGACTCCTGTCCAACACCCAAGTCAGCCATAAGCCGTCTGAGCCACACACACTCAACCGTAGCTGTGAAAGCTACCCTGTGCTCAGCTTCACAACTAGAAGTGGCCACAGTAGGTTGCTTCTTGCTCAACCAAGATATGCATGAGCTACCGAGCATGAAACAAAAACCACTTGTGGACACTCTTGTGTCACAGCCCAATCTGAGTCTGAAAAAGCATGTAAATCTGGCGGCAATGATCCCCCCTTGGGATAAAATAACCCAAGATGTATGGTGCCACTCAAGTAGCGAAAGATGCGTTTAACTGCCTTCCAATGCTGAGACCCTGGGCTATGCATAAACCTGCTCACCTGTGAGACTGCAAACTGAATGTCTGGCCTCGTAATGCATACATAAATGAGGCAACCAACAGCTGTCTGATAGAGTGTGACATCAAAGTGATCTCCAGCATCATGAAGACTCAACTTCAAACCTGTCTCCATTGGAGTAGCAACAGGCTTGCAGTCTTCAAGGCCAAATCTCCGCAACAATGTCTCAATATACTTTGTCTGACACAAAGCAATACCTCCATCACACTGCTTAAATTGTATCCCCAAATAATGATGCAAATGCCCCAAATCTGACATCTCAAAAGAGGCATTCAAATCAGCCTTAAAATCAGTAATATGACTCTCATTTGGTCCTGTGAGCAGCATGTCATCGACATAGAGAGCAATGATTAGATGTACACCATCCACACGTTTAACATACAAAGTGCTTTCTGTTGGACTATTCTGAAACCCATGTGCAGTCAAATATGAATGTATCTTTTTATACCAAGCTTGTGGAGCTTGCTTTAAACCATATAAAGCCTTTTTCAACCTGCACACTTTGTTTTCCTGCCCTCTTTGAACAAAACCACGAGGCTGCAATACATACACCTCCTCATGCAAATCTCCATTCAAGAACGCAGTCTTTATGTCCAGCTGATGTACATTCCAACCATTATGAGCTGCCAATGCACAAATGCTACGAATGGTAGTCATACGACAAGTAGGAGCAAAGGTCTCATCAAAATCAATGCCCTTTTCTTGAGCATAACCCTTTGCAACAAGTCTAGCCTTATAGCGATCAACACTGCCATCTGGCTTTCGTTTCAACTTAAAAATCCAATGGTCTTTTTACCAATAGGCAAATCACACAAAGACCATGTACCATTCTTCATTATAGCATCATATTCACTTTGCATTGCAGCCAACCAATTTTCTGAATTTTGTGCCTCATCAAATGAAAGAGGTTCTTCCTCTTCACACATACTAGACACAGCCAAAGCATAACAATCTGATGCATAAGAGGCATGCTGAAAACCTGAACGAGTATGACTAGTCATAGGTGCATCAATCTTACTATCACGCAAGGTTTGCACCAGCCATTTAGGCATACCTCTAGCCTGCTCATTTTCAGTCCTATCCTCATGAATTACATCCTGTAAATCTGCATCAGAAATAGGTTGATCTATGATGTCGTTTGAAATCTGCATAGGCTGAATATTTGCCTCATTAGGACTTACATTTGAATTCCCACCTGTAAAGAGAGGCAACAACGTATCAAATACATCCCGTGAGCTCACACCTGTCTCTTTGGTGCATGATAACAAGGGCTGCACAGCATCTTCCACAAAAACAACATCTCGACTAATCAAGATACGCTTTGACTGCGGATGATACAATCTGTAACCCTTGCTTTCAGCACTGTAACCAACAAAAATACATTTGACAGCCTTATCATCCAATTTTTTGCGTTGTTGCATAGGCACTAAAGCATAGGCCAAGCAACCAAAGACACGCAAGTGACCAATAGAAGGCTTCCTGCCATGCCAAGCTTCGTATGGAGTAATAGACTGCAAGGCCTTAGTGGGACACCTGTTGAGTACATATGCAGCACACATGACAGCCTCAAGCCAAAACGCATGTGGCAAAGCTTGGCTCTTGACCATACATCGTGCCATCTCCATAAGTGACCTATTTTTCCTCTCAGCAACACCATTTTGCTGAGGGGTATACGGCACTGTACATTGGTGTTTTATCCCACGACTAGCCAGAAATGCATCAAACTCTTTAGACATGTACTCCCCCCCTCGATTAGAACGGAGGGTGCCCACAGTACGATTGGATACATTTTCAACCATAAGAAAAAACTATTTGAAGCACAAAAACACTTTGGACTTTGCCTTCAGTGGATATACCCATGCATGCCTTGAGTAATCATCAATGAAAGTCACGAAGTACAAGTGTTTACCAAATGACGGAGTTTGCATAGGCCCACATACATCACTATGTACAAGTTGCAATTTGCGAGTGGCCCACACAGAACCATCCTTTGGAAACGCAGAACGCTGTATTTTGCCCAAAATACAGCCTTCACAAACATGTTTCAATGGTGCCTCAAGAGGGGACAATGAAGCAACCATATCAAATTTCTGCAAACGCAGCAAACTAGCAAAGTTCAGATGACCAAAACGAGCATGCCATAGTTTTGCATCTGAAACTGCCTTTTCATCAGAAACTGCATTTGCTGAATCTTCCGCACACTTGTCATAAGAATTGAGCCTATACAGCCCACGAAACAAGGTGCCAGGTGCCAGATGCAATAATCGTATCACCAGAAGTCAAATCATGAACAGTACATCTGTCATCCACAAATTTGACTACAAATCCGAGTTTAGCAAGCGGAGAGACAGACAATAGATTCTTCTTTATCCTGGCACATACAAAGCATCTGAAAGTGTGAAAGCGCTGCCATTTGCAGCAGTAAGCATAATTTTACCAATGCCCTTCACTGGGTAAGAAGCATTATTGGCACATGTGACAGTATTCCCATTAGAGACAGCCTCAAGACAAGTGAACATATCACGATGCGAGGTAATGTGCTTTGTAGCACCACTGTCAAAATATCATACATTAGAGTCAACAGAAACTGCCAAACATGCATCATGTACAGATGGGTCATACTGGCAATACACGCTAAACACCCATTCTGTATCCTGCACAACATTTGCAGAATCTGCATTTGTAGAAGCATCTGCTATTGTGGCTGCATTTGACTCTTTCTTCTTTGCCTCTTTAGCCTTTAGCTTAGGGCAATTCTTGATGACATGATCATTTGCCTCTTTCTTCTTTGCCTCTTTAGCCTTTAGCTTAGGGCAATTCTTAATGACATGATCATTTGCCTTACAATAGTTGCACCTGGTCTTTTTCTTGCCTTTATCAAGAGCCTTCTCAGACTTATTGTTGCTACTTGTGGAAGGAGAAGAAGTTGCAGACCTACTAATAGGAGAAGAAACAGTGGAAGGGGCTGCCTTACACTGTTTCTTACCTTTATCAAGAGCCTTCTCAGACTTATTGTTGCTACCTGTGGAAGGAGAAGAAGTTGCAGACCTACTAATAGGAGAAGAAACAGTGGAAGGGGCTGCCTTACCACTTCTTCTCTGCTGCTGGGCAGCAATAAATGCTTGATCAACTGCACGCTGCCTGGCCCTGTTTTGCTTGGACTGCGCTTCTTGCAAGAGCTTGTTGACTAAAGTATCATACTTGACAGCATTAGGTCTGTCCTCATTAAGAAGTCTCCACGTGGAAGCAAAAGTCTGATATATCTCAGGTAAAGCATCAAGAACAGTCTGCACAAGAGAATGATCAGGAATAATCTCACCTACAGAAATCAACTGTTCTTTGAGATCTTTAATCTCAGCAAGAAAAACATTCATGTCATCATCTTCTTGCATAATCTTCGATTCTAGCTCTTTACGCAGGTAAGCGATTTTTGCTTCATTCTGTATCCTGCATACAAACCAGCTAGAATATCCCAAGCCTGTTTTGCTGTTTTAGCTGAACGAATATGTGGGGTGATGTTACGTTTGACAGAAAGTGTAATCAAGGCATGAGCCTGCGCATCTTTACCATCCCAACGAGCTTGTTCAGCAGTGGGTAAAACAGCATCAATAGTAGAGCTGCTAGAACCTGCAACATCCTCAACAGATCCTACATCCATAGAACCTGGACGTACATCCATACCTTGCACAATGTTCCACACTCCTTTTGCAACCAAAACATGCTGCATCATGTATGCCCAAAGTGGATAGTTGCTGTCTCCATCCAGTTTGTCTTCAGCAGACAACATGCAAAATACGTCATTGTTGTTATCAGCCATGGCCACTGACTGAAACTGATTCAAAAGCTACCTGTAATGAAGCAAAGAACAGAGAACAACTCGTGCTATGTAGCACGGTCCACAATAGAATACGTATGCCTGTTTTGCAGAAAACTGCACTGTCAAAATTTTTGCACAAAATGACGAAAACATGTGTGCAGAACTTGACATGCAAAAACGGAGCCCGAAACGACCTCAGATGCGATTTCTGAGAACGCAAAGCCCTATGGGCATATTTACAGAGCATAGGGACCTGCAAGCGCTCGTGAAAGCTCACCTCAATCGGAGAACGTGAGTTGGAGGGTGCTGGCGGCGTAGCCCTGGGAGCCGATGCCTGCTCTGATACCAATTGTTGGAATTAGGGTTGCAGGAAAGCACACAAGAATGCACACAACACACAATGTATTAGATTATGTCAATGTACAAAAGATTAGTTAGCCCTAGAAGGATGGGCGTATATACAAGCCGGGGGAAAAAACCTCCTAAAGAGGGAAAAAGTGCCCCGGCGGTCCTAAGTGTGTTCACACACATCATTGCCTATATATATATGGCAACATCGCTGACATCTTCACCAAAGCATTGGTTACAGAGAAGCTCCGCAGATTCAAGGCTTCGCTTAGTGTACATGAGATGGAGTTGAGCTCGAGGGGGAGTGTTGAGATATCGAGCTCATCTAGTGAGGCGGTGAACACTGATGACCCGCCTGGGGGATAGGCCCCACACTTACACCACTGGCATGGTTGGTGAGATCATGGGTGATATGCAGCCAGTGGGATGACAGGCTATGTGACAGCCATGCTAGAGACTAGCATAGTTATAGCGCCAGCTCATTTAGTTGGGTTCACACTATAGAGATCCCTAGTATGTATTTGGTTGAGTACCTTTTCATATGGTGTGTACTCTTATCTTTGTATATGGTGTGTTGAGTGTTGTGTGAAGAAGAAGACTCACCTGGTTTCAGCCTCTCACCTTGTGTGTTCTCTTTTAGGGTTTTGTGAGTGTGTGTGTGCTTTTACAAGAGCTCAAGCTCTCTTCTCCCTTGCATCTTTTCACTTTATGGATGACCTTTGTGTGTCAACTCCTCGTGGTGGCACACCTTGACTGTTTACGTAAGGTGTTAGAATGCTACAGGATGTATTGGATTTCATTGAACCCACTCAAATGCCAATTTTGGGTTAAACATGGAGTTATCCTGGGACATATCATCTCCAGATAGGGAATCTCCATAGATGATAGCAAGGTGCGGCTCATCCTTGAGCTGCCCCCACCCACCAACTTTAAGGGAGTCCAGTGTTTCATGTGGGAGATGTTGGCCACTATCGGCGATTCATTTTTATGTTTGCTGATATAGCTTGACCTCTTCATGGGATCTTGATCCTTTTTGAGTGGACAACAGGCTTATACAACCCTCAAGAAAGCCTTGGCTAGTGCTCTTATTCTCAGGTGCCCCAACTGGGACATTACATTGATGCCTCTGCTTTTGCTATTGGATGTGTGTTGGCCCAACCGGGTGAACACAAGATGGATTTTCCCATTAGCTTTGCCAGCCGCCAACTAAATGAGGCCAAGAGAAATCATACCACAATCAAAAGAGAACGGTTGGCCATGGTCTACATTGTTAAGAAGTTTCACCATTATGTTATGGGGCGACCAAATTCATCTTCTTTGTAGGCCATCAAGCTATTCGCACCTGCTGGTAAACAAGCCCTGTACAACATGAAGGATCACCAGGTGTGGCTACTTATCTTGCTTTAGTTTGGCTTCACTGTTATACAATGAGGAAAGGCTCTCAGCATGTCTTGGTAGACCACATGTCAAGAATCCCAAACGGCGAGCCGCCAGTGGAAGTGGATGATGATTTACCAGATGCCACTACTCTATTCCAATTGTGCTTAATTTCTGAGTGGGGCGAGGAGGTAGCACACTTTCTAGCCAACGGCTTACTAGTGGAACCCCTCCTAAACAAGGACCGTGCCCGTCGCCTAATTAAATAGGCAGCCCCCTACCAACTCATTGTGAGCCAACTCTACAGTAGGAAGGGGAAAGACAAGATCCTTAGACGTTGTGTCTGCCGCTATGAAGACAAATATGTCTTCCTTCTAGAATAGGCTCACTTTGCCTGTGCTGGGGGGCACTTTGTAGTAGATATCACTACATGCAAAGTCACAGTTGGGTTATGGTGGCCCACCTTAGTGGTGGATGCAGTAGAATATGTCAAGCGGTGTGATAAATGCCAATGTGTAGCAATTCCCCGCTTTAAAGATAGCATGTCCCTAAACCCTATAGTGTTCTTGCAACCATTTGAAAAGTGGGGCATTGATTTCATCGGGCCCATTAGTCCCGTAGCCAAATACACTTAAGCCAGATATATAATCTCCTACCACAGACTATTGCACCAAATGGGTTGAAGCTCGGGCTACCCATAAAGTTGATGCACAATCAATTGCAAAATTCCTTTATGAGTCAGCCACATCAGACGCTTCGGTTGCCCCCTAGAGCTTGTGAGCAACAATGGAATGCATTTCATTAATGAGGTAATCCAATTCGGTTGCCCCCTAGAGCTTGTGAGCAACAGTGGAACACATTTCATTAATGAGGTAATCCAATTCCTCTTACAAGAATTCCTTGTCACTCATAGAAAGTCCTCCCCCTATTACCCCCAAGTGAATGGCCAAGCCAAAAGCACTAACAAAGTTTTGTGTGTCATTCTAACCAAAACTGTGGAGGCTAGTTGCAACGATTGGGAACAAAAGTTGCTGCGGTAGCACTCTGGGCCTATAGAACTTCCTACAAGGCAGCTACCAATGCCACCCCCTTCAGTTTAACCTATGGTACTGAAGCGGTTATGCAAATGGAGTTCTTGGTCCCTAGCTTACGCATTGCTATACAAGAGAAACTCACATGGAATGTTTTAGGTTGTTGTCTTTTCGAGCTTGAAAAGCTCGATGAAACACGCCTTCTAGCTCTATATAGCATCATTGTCGAAAAGCTAAGGTGTAAACAATGGTTTGACGACCAACTAAAATATAAACAAATGAACGAGGGCGACATGGTCCTCCTATTTAGCACAAAAATGCACAAAAAGAAACTCAAGCTTAGAGGCTTAGGACCCTTCCTAGTCACTGCCGCAAGGCATTGTACGCATAGAGACGCTTGATGGTGTTGAAATGGCGAGATATTTCAATGGTAGAAAATTAAAACGCTACTATGGCCCACTCACCAAAGCCACCCTAAGGGCCATTTATGTCAAGAAACAACGGAAAAAGGACCATGAAGATATGAACAACAAGAGGCTGAAGCTAGGCATGGTCAATATGGCCCAAGTGGTAGACCTTGAAGAGGAAGAATGGAAAGTGAAGCCTACTCAGTTGTGGTTAGGAATGACCACCCCGACACAGGGTTATTATGAGGGCATTCTACTTTGTGGATCCCCCAACGATCCAACTCTCATCCTCATACACCGGCACCTTGAGCTCCTCGTCCCCGTCGTAAACAACCAATTCAACAACCACAAGCCCAGAGGATACAAGATGAATGCTGGCCCAAACACTCTCCAAGGCCCAAATATCTACAAACCACACCATCCACCTTGTCCAACAACAACCTTCAGGTGATCCCAAAACCTCTACTACAAGCCCAACCTTTCTATGAGGGCAATCGCCACATTTGGATCCCCAAATCACCATGCCACCAACTCCCAACTCATGTCACTTTGCAGTAACATGCTATAGTCACGCACCCTTCAATGGAAACCCAAAGTGGCATTTGCCACAAAAACTGCCCAGGAGAAAGGGAAGCAAAAGCTTTACAATGACACTTTGACCCCTATTCAGCAGCACAGCTGACAGCCCTTACCAACGATATACCCTCAAAGTTGTTAACTCCTCCACCCGTTATTATCAAGCTACATCAGAGTACTCCCAATCAACCATTAACTTCTCCTATCGCAGGTACTCCCTTGTCACCAGCCTCTGAACTCCCTAGGGAGAAAGTCCCACCCTCACCATCACCTAATTGGAACCGACTCCTCACTTTGGCAAATTAGGCACGTAGTTTAGTATAAAACTCATAATGGGGTGCTGGCAGCATAGCCCAAGGGTGCAAAACTTGACTTAGGGTTCCCACCAAATTTTTTTTCAATCAAGTGCCACGATCGTACCACATTTGCTATGACCGTACCACATTTTCCATAGTCGTTCCATTCACATCCCCCTTTGCCATGGCCGGCGGACTATTCAGAACTTCAGCATTCGAGATGCCATGGCCATACCAATATCTAATTGAATTTCCATAGCCATTCCAAATGTGCCACAACCATTCCAACTTTTGCTCTAGATGCCACGGCCGTACCAACCCCCACCACAAGAAGTGCCACGACTGTTCCATCCTTAGCTCCAATTGGTATGCCCATTCCATTTAGGTTGGTACGTCGATTCCATTTAGGTTGGTACGCTGATTCCACTCAGGTTGGTACGTCGATTCCATTCAGGTTGCCACGCCCATTTACTGGGGAACTCGTACCATTCAGGTTGCCACGGTCGTGTCCTTCTGGTAAGCTATATATATGGGCTTGCCCCCTCATTTGCTCACTTTTAGCTTTCAGCCTAACATAACTCTTGCAATCCCCCACCCCCACTCAGGTTGCCACGGCCGTGTCCTTCTGGTAAGCTATATATATGGGCCTGCCCCCTCATTTGCTCACTTTTAGCTTTCAGCCTAACATAACTCTTGCAATCCCCCACCCCAACCTGGCATCTCAACCCTCACCCTCTTTCCTTCCCACTCATCTACACCACTCCATTTTCCCACCCCACCTCCCTCACCAACTCCACCCTCACCTCCATCCTTAACATTGAATTTAGGCATGCACACTGCACTAACAGATTTACCTTCAACATCAGCAAAGCCTTCCCCCAAGCTACATGCCAACCTCGCCACCATGGGTGCCTCTTCATCACCTGCCCCTCCAACCTTGTCATCGCTACCACCTAGACACCCCTCCCCCCCACCCTTGGAAGAGGGAAAAATTCCGCCACTGCCACCACTCAAGCGTGAGGAAGTCGACCCTCCACTCAACCCACTCAACTGGTAGGACCCCTTGATAGAACGGAGATTGAGTAGGCAATCCAAATCTTGCTCGGCCGACAACTCCAGGCGGCACCAATCACACACATTACGGATTGCATGGACATCCATGTCTTGCATCCATACATCAACGCAAAGCATCGCAACTGGTTGATGTATGGATTGCATGGACATCCATGTCTTGCATCCATACATCAACGCAAAGCATCGCAACTGGTTGAGAGAGAATTCACCCTCGATAGCGCAAAGGCTACTATCGGCCACCCGCCATTGCTCGCCCCATAACTTTTGATCTCATGGGTGAGCAGCTAGCTTGGAGGTGCCCCTTTTTACTGAAGCCATACATTTGGGAGACCTACTGCAAGGCGCCGCACCCCCTTCGCATCAACCCATTGTACCTACCAATCTAAAGATGATGGGCTTGTAAAACCTCTTCAACGAGGAGTAGCAAAGGAATCCCAAGCTACAATTCAACTTCCCGTGGTTCACTCCTCCGACGCAATAGCATGATCAAGCGCTTCCATGAATTCATTTGAAGATATGATTAGGTCCCAGACCCAGTGTGATTACAATGATTAGATTCTTCAACTTGATCATCACTATGTTGGAAGCATTCCCCGATTGGGACCACTACCATGAAGGCATGTAGGGATTGGCATTTGACAGCAACAAAGGGTCCACACTAAAGCTAATTTTTGGCCACTATAAGCACACCATGTGGATGCCCGCCTGGCACCTCCAGACATTTGAAGACATGATGGAGACTACCTTTTGGATAAGCTATCGATTCTTCCATCGAGTGCCCCCAACTCCTACCTCACGTTGTGATTTTATCCGAACCTATTCAATCTACTACTACCGCTAGATCCGGCCAACTTCGAGGATGAACCTGAATTAGAGAGGGGGGCATGTTAACCACTCTGGTTAACATTACTTTTCAAGCGTGGTTACACTCATTGTAACTTATCTTTTGTAACCGCGCAAAGCACTGAATGATAAAAGAGATATGGGATGACCGAGCTTATGGCTTGAATAATGCCGATCATAGGAAATAGTTGTACATAGAGCTAGAAAGACTAGTTTTGGGCCCCCAATTGTAAATGGGCAGCCGGCCATTGTAAACTAAGAGCTCTTGTATATAAGACATTTTATGAAATATGAAAAGGGACAATCCCATTAGTCTCATTTGAGTTTGCCTCTCTCTCTCTCTCTTTCTCACTCTCATGAGCATATGGATGCATGCTTGCTTTGTTGTTGCTTGCATTCTTGATTGTTGTTGTGTATGCTTCTAGGGATGGTGATGATCTAGCTTCTCCTCTCCTCTCCCTCTATTTTCTCTCTACCAAGGTCCCTCTTGCATGCATGTGGTATGGAGTGAAGATTGAGATTTCCATAGCTCCCTCCTTCTTGCTCTCTTTCTAGCTCTTGAATCTCCACTTGGGTGACACAAGTGGAGGAAGAGTGAGCCCCTAACGGCCTCACAAAGGGGAGTTAACCTTCAATAGGGTTGGATAAGTGCACATCTCCAAACTTGACCCTTGCATGTTGTTTCTCCTCTTCTCTCCCTCTCTTGTATGCAAGGTTGTATGTCAGGATTAACAAGGATGATGCCACAGATACATTAGTACAAGTTGTTTTGTAAGGGTTAGGAAGGCATAAGATATATCGTGGACAATGGTGCTAGTGTTACAACTATTACCATGCATTATTGAGAGAAATGGGATAAACCTCCTTTGGAATTATCTTAACTTTAAAACAATAGATGGTATGGTTACTAAACCTCTGGGGTAGCATCCCTTAGAACCAAAAAATCATCCCTTAGAACCAAAACATCAAGATCTTCTCATTCACATATCATCATACTTTTGACATGATGAAATTCCTTAAGTAATTGGACCCATATGATGTCATTCTATGCCAAACTTTTATGAAAAAGCTAGATTGGTGCATGATTTATCTACTGATCATATGTAAGGATGGGTAGATATTGAAGGTTTCTATTTAGACATAGAAGGATGGATGGATACTCAAACTTTCCCTAAAGACATGGAAGGATTTCCAAATATTGAAGGTTACCCTTAAGACATGAAAGATGCACACCCATGGGTAGATAGAATTGATACAATGAACCAAATAATTTCTATTCAAGATTTTTAGACTTTTCATGAAAGAAAGATGATTATTAATTTGCTATGTGTCACTTCTAAAGTCAGAATTTTGTGAGAATTGGATGCACTTTACTGGTAGAAAACCATAGATGTAATTCCTAAAGTAGCACAAATTATCTTGAGATGGATCCACCTATAGACTTTCCTATACTACTTTAACCAACTTGATAAATGCTAGGAATAATTCTACTGGGATCTACGAGAAAATCTTAATGTTCACGTAGTTGACAACATGGTTACTTATAATTCCCCAAGTGATATAACTATGCTTTAGAGAGGAAAAATTTAGGTCAAAGCCAACATTACCTCAACATGAAAATAAAATAGAATAACCTTAAGGTATGGATATGATTCCCTACCTAAAATGATAGAAGAATTCATTTATTAAAACCATGATGACAATGTCATTATGTTTGGCATCTGGGACTTCCAAACCCTTATGCCAATAAGTTCTTAGGTCACATTCACATTTGATGTAAAAATTCTATGTGTTTGATATTTTGAGTGTGAAATGTTTTTCGAAACTAACCCCATAGAGTGTAGAAGCTTTGTGCTTGATGATAGTTGTACTCTAAGAAGAAGTGATACTCTGGTTGAAGCCCATCGAGTGTACTATTTGTTGTTGGCTTGAGCAAATAGCTACTTTGACTATTCACTTTAAAGATAGCTACTTTGAGCAAATAGCTACTTTGACTATTCACTTTAAAGATAGCTACTTTGAGCAAATAGCTACTTTGACTATTCACTTTAAAGATGTAGTTGTAACTCTATGTGCAAAAGATGAACCAATCATTTAGTGCATCTCCCATCACCTAATTTCTAGGGAAAAAGCCTCACTAATGATTGAGTGCATCTCCACCACTAGGGAAAATCCCTCATCACCAACAACTAGCGTTGACATTCAAGAACCATCTGTTGCCAATAGGCAGTGATGTGTGTGAACACACTTAGGACCGCCGGGGCACTTTTTCTCTCCTTAGGAGGTTTTTTCCCCCGGCTTGTATATAGGCCCATTATTCTAGGGCTAACTTATCTTTGTACATTGACACAATCTAATACACTGTGTGTTGTGTGCATTCTTGCTTCTTCTTCTCCAAGCTTTGTGTGCTTTCCTGCAACCCTAATTCCAACAATTGGTATCAGAGCAGGCATCGGCTCCCAGGGCTATGCCACTAACACCCTCCGACTCACGTTCTCCGATTGAGGTGAGCTTTCACGAGCGCTTGGAGGTCCCTATACTCTGCAGATAAGCCCATAGGGCTTGGCGTTCTCAAAAATTGCAGGCTGAGGTCATTTCGGGCTCCGTTTTTGCATTACAAGTTCTGTACAAGTGTTTTCGTCATTTTGTGCAGAAATTTTGACAGTGCAGTTTTCTGCAAAACAGGCATACGTATTCTATTGTGGACCGTGCTACATAGCACGAGTTGTTTTCTGTTCAGTCTTTGCTTCATTACAGGTAGCTTTTGCATCAGTTTCAATGAGTGGCCATGGCTGATAATAGCAATGATGTACTTCGCATGTTGTCTGCTGCTGATGATGATAAATTGGATGGAGACAGCAACTACCCACTTTGGGCATACATGATGCAGCATGTTTTGGTTGCAATTTAAGGAGTGTGGAATATTGTGCAGGGTATGGATGTACGTCCAAGTTTTGTGGATGTAGGATTGAGGATGTTCTGTTGAGGATGATCTGTTGAGGATGATCTGTTGAGGATGTTCTGTTGAGGATGTTCTGTTGAGGATGATCTGTTGAGGATGATCTGTTGAGGATGTTCTGTTGAGGATGATCTGTTGAGGATGATCTGTTGAGGATGTTACAGGTTCTAGCACCTCTACTGTTGCTGCTATTTTACTCACTGCTGAACAAGCTCATTGGGATGGTAAAGATGTGCAAGCTCATGCCTTGATTGCACTTTCTGTCAAACGTAATATCACTCCATATATTCGTTCAGCTAAAACAGCAAAATAGGCTTGGGATATTCTAGCTGGTTTGTATGCAGGTCGTAACAAGGTAAAAATCTAGCTGGTTTGTATGCAGGTTGTAACGAGGTAAAAATCTAGCTGGTTTGTATGCAGGTCATAACGAGGCAAAAATCTCTTACCTGCGTAAAGAGATAGAATCAAAGATTATGCAGAAAGATGATGACATGAATGTTTTTCTTTGCTGAGATTAAAGATCTCAAGGAACAGTTGATTTCTGCAGGTGAGATTATTCCTGATCATTCTCTTGTGTAGACTGTTCTTGATGCTTTACCTGAGTCATACTAGACTTTTGCTTCCACATGGAGACTTGTTTTACTGAGGACAGACCTAATGTTGTCAAGTATGATACTTTAGTCAACAAGCTCTTACAAGAAGCACAGTCCAGGCAAAACACGGCTAGGCAGCGTGCAATTGATCACGCATTTGTTGCTGCCCAGCAGAGAAGAAGTGGTAAGGCAGCCCCTTCCACTGTTTCTTCTCCTATTAGTAGGTCTCCCTTACCACTTCTTCTCTGTCCAGCAGAGAAGAAGTGGTAAGGCAGCCCCTTCCACTGTTTCTTCTCCTATTAGTAGGTCTATAACTTCTTCTCCTTCCACCACAGCTAGCAACAATAGGTCTGAGAAGGCTCTTGATAAAGGCAAGAAAAAAATCAGGTGCAACTATTGTAAGGCAACTAATCATGTCATTAAGAATTTCCCTAAGCTAAAGGCTAAAGAGGCAAAGAAGAAAGAGTCAAATGCAGCCACAATAGCGGATGCTTCTACAAATGCAGATTCTGCAAATGTTAGGATACATAATGGGCATTTAGCGTGTATTGCCAGTATGACCCATCTAAACATGATGCATGTTTGTGGCAGTTTTTGTTGACTCTAATGTATGGTATTTTGACAGTGGTGCTACAAGCACATTTAGCGTGTATTGCCAGTATGACCCATCTAAACATGATGCATGTTTGTGGCAGTTTCTGTTGACTCTGATGTATGGTATTTTGACAGTGGTGCTACAAGCACATTACCTCGCATCGTGATATGTTCACTTGTCTCTTGAGGCTATCCCTAATGGGAATATTGTCACATGTGCCAATAATGCTTCTTACCCGCCAGTAAAGGGTGTTGGTAAAATTATTCTTATTGCTACAAATGGCAGTGCTTTCACACTTTCAGATGCTTTGTATGTGCCAGGGATAAAGAAGAATCTATTGTCTGTCTCTGCGCTTTGCTAGACTCGAACTTGTAGTCAAATTTGTGGATGACAGATGTACTGTTCATGATTTGACTTCTGGTGATACGATTATTGCATCTGGCACCTTGTTTCGTGGGTTGTATAGGCTCAATTCTTATGACAAGTGTGTGGAAGATTTAGCAAATGTAGTTTCTGATGAAAAGGCAGTTTTAGATGCAAAACTATGGCATGCTCGTTTTGGTCATCTGAACTTTGCTAGTTTGCTGCGTTTGCAGAAATTTGATATGGTTGCTTCATTGCCCCCTCTTGAGGCACCATTAAAACATGTTTGTGAAGGCTGTATTTTGGGCAAAATGCAGCGTTCTACGTTTCCAAAGGATGGTTCTATGCGGGCCACTCGCAAATTGCAACTTGTACATAGTGATATATGTGGGCCTATGCAAACTCCGTCATTTGGTAAATACTTGTACTTTGTGACTTTCATTGATGATTACTCAAGGCATGCATGGGTATATCCACTGAAGGCAAAGTTCGGAGTGTTTTTGTGCTTTAAACAGTTTTTGCTTATGGTTGAAAATGTATCCAATTGTACTGTGGGCACCCTCCGTTCTTCTGATCGAGGGGGGGGATCGGGGGGGGGGGGGGGGAGTACATGTCTAAAGAGTTTGATGCATTTCTAGCTAGTCGTGGGATAAAACACCAATGTACAGTGCCGTATACCCCTCAGCAAAATGGTGTTGCTGAGAGGAAAAATAGGTCACTTATGGAGATGGCACGATGTATGGTCAAGAGCCAAGCTTTGCCACATGCGTTTTGGCTTGAGGCTGTCATGTGTGCTGCATATGTACTCAACAGGTGTCCCACTAAGGCCTTGTAGTCTGTTACTCCATACGAAGCGTGGCATGGCAGGAAGCCTTCTATTGGTCACTTCTGTGTCTTTGGTTGCTTGGCCTATGCTTTAGTGCCTGTGCAACAATGTAGAAAATTGGATGATAAGGCTATCAAATGCATTTTTGTTGGTTACAGTGCTGAGAGCAAGGGTTACAGATTGTATCGTCCGCAGTCAAAGCATATCTTGATTAGTCGAGATGTTGTTTTTGTGGAAGATGATGTGCAGCCTTTGTTATCATGTACCAAAGAGATAGGTGTGAGCTCACGGGATATATTTGATACGTTGTTGCCTTTGTTTATAGGTGGGAATTCAAATGTAAGTCCTAATGAGGAAAATATTCAGCCTATGCAGATTTCAAATGACATCATAGATCAGTCTATTTCTGATGCAGATTTACAGGATGTAATTTATGAGGATAGGGCTGAAAATGAGCAGGCTAGAGGTATGCCTAAATGGCTGGTGCAAACCTTGCGTGATAGTAAAATTGATGCACCTATTTCTAGTCGTACTCGTTCAGGTTTTCAGCATGCCTCTTATGCATCAGATTGTTATGCTTTGGCTGTGTCTAGAGGAAAGTACACCCTCTAGTGCACGTATTGACTCTTCTCGTCGATCTTCGAGCTCCATGTTCCAGACATAGTTTATGTGGAGCATCAATAGCTTATCCAAAATCCTGAGTCTTGCATGTAATGTACACACATGCACTTGACATAGTGGAATGTCCAAGATTGGGTTCCAAGCATTGTCCTCCTAGTCACGACTAGGTGGCTTGCTTTGGTCACAACTTGATATGCCATTATGCCATACCTTTGATCCTTTCCTCTGTTCAGCATCCAAAACGATTGCTTTTTTTGCACCCACCTGTTTTTGACTTTTGCCTTTGCTAGGTTGTTTCCCTTTTACTCTTGAGTCTACTACTGTCTTGGAATGACAACAGTAAACACATGAGAATATAGTATTCGCACCTGTTTTACAACCCAACATACACTTTAAGGTTTTTTAGATCGCCACCCAAGTGCCATTCAATGTTAAAGCAGCCTATTCCGGGAACATCAAGCTTTTGACCATTGACCTGACAAGAGACGACATGTTGAATGCCAGACCGTTCAAAATACCACCTCAAGGTATCATGGTTCTCTTTTGGGAGGACCCATGCTGCTTGCCACCAGATGTTCTTCTCTGATTGAATGCCGTAGTAGTCTTGCTTATGCCCTTGACCCCTATTGTTGCTGTCTTCAGTTACATCCAACTCTTGGGTCTCTAAAGGCTTTCCTCTAAGTGCTCGGCTCATCAAGGTTAAACTAACACGCTCCAGTCTTTGACCTTTAACCACTTGACATTCATCCAGCTTCAAGACAAACACGGTATTTCCACTTGTCTCTTCAAGTGTGAGGCCATAGTACTGAATCATTGCTTTTTGTAGCACTTCCATGTCAATGTAGACATTGTTATATGCATTGTATTCAAAGGGTTTGATTGTTGGCATTGGCATAATATCCTCCACCCACTTGTACCCACCATTAAACATGGATGAAATATCACCATTAGCACACTTCTTTGCCATCTGTAAGCTATAAAGTGTTGGAAGCAAGGATTGTGTAACTCCCTTTGCTCGCAACCCTAAAGTGATTGACCTGTACATTGCTCTGTAACCTTTCTGGCTAATACCTGCTGAGTCACATATATCAAGCATCTCTTTGGGTGTGACAATTTCTTTGATTTCCTTCAAGAAATGTTGATGAAGGGTCTCCCGCAGCTTATCATTACTAGAACCTGTTATCATTTCCATGATATCCTTCTCTTGAAGGACATGCTGAAGAAGGGAGACATTAACATTGTCCTCAGCGTTGTTACATCCTAGTATAGCTGTTGCACATGCCCTACAATCGCAAGAGTCACCCATGAGAGATGCTTTATTCATTAATTGCTTCTCAAAGTTGCTATAATTCCTACAAAATTTTTTACCTGGTTGTTTGTTTATGCCTCTTGCATGCACCTGCTGTCTTAGAAAGTAACCCAACAGCTTTACGTTTTCTTTGCCTTGCGTGATATCCAATGGGAAGGTGAGTGAAATGGTGAACACGACGCCGAAGATTACGAGTGGAGTGTTGAAGACGAACATAATTATCGGTAAATTGATTTATTGTGCGCACACGATCCGCTAAATTATTCTTCTGCACCTCAAGCTCCTCTGAGAGCTCTTTAATCCTCTGGACAAACTATTGATCTGCTTAGTCAATGCCGCTTGAAGCTGGTTGAAGGCAAATTGTGTTTGCCTCTTTTCAGCTGCCTCATCTAGCCACAACATGTGTAATCTCCTACAATAGCCAAGAAGCCCATTGAAACCATCACCAACAAACTTAAAAAAACTTGTAATGCTTTTGAATGGTGGAGGGGCACCAGATATTGGATTTGGTGGATAAAGATTTCCATTAATCCAAAGATCAATGGCCTTTGCTCCTTGCATTCGAAGCTGATCGTATGAAATATTGGGTGCAACATGCCTACTGCGTAGGGTTGCGTATTCTGTCTCCAAATCAACTTGAAGGCGGATCTTAGAAGGCTTATTGGTGATGTCTTGTAGTGCCATCTACAAGAAAGTAGGCTTGTAAGCTTGGGTTGAATAGGAGTGGAAGGAGCAGGATATGGTATCAAAAAATAATGGGAAGAATGGAGATGAGGGTTGCTTCTCTAGAGCTGCATTGTGGATAGAGAAAGAAGCCAGAAAGGGAGCCAAAGAAACATAGAGAGGGTTGGCAATGGTGAGACGAAAATGCAAAGGAGACAATGCATCATGGGAAGCTTCTTTAGTGCAAGCTATGGCTGCTAAACAATATAGAGAGAGAATACATCATGAAAAGGTTCTTCTGTGCAAGTCATGGCTACTACTGTGGGTTTGGAGAGAGAACCAAGTATTGTAGAGAGAATGCTCCTGGTAAGCTTCTTCCTTGCAAGCCATGGCTACTACTATGGGTTTGGAGAGAGAAGGCTCATATAGGAGTACAGACCTGCTAGCTATGGAGAGAGGACCAAGTATTGTAGAGAGAATGCTCATGGTAAGCTTCTTCCTTGCAAGCCATGGCTACTACTATGGGTTTGGAGAGAGAAGGCTCATTTAGGAGTACAGATCTGCTAGCTATGGCTTTTGGAGTAGAGAAAGATGCTTTTTTCCATGGAGAAGGAGTGCAAGGCATTTTAGAGAGAGGATTTAGAGAGAGAAAGAGATCTGGTGCACACACAAAAAAGGGGGGAAGAAAGTGACGAATTTTTGGAATGTTTGGAGTATGAAAAGGTAGAGAAGGCTATGATAACTGACTGACAGCCCATTACAAAGCTTTAAAGTCACCTAGGTGGCCAGGTCTAAGAATATCTCCTTTTTTTTATTTTTTTTATTTTTGTGAAAAATCAAATATATGCTTTTAGGACTAGGCCTCTAGGCTTGGTCAAAGATGGATTAGCATTTTAAGCATTTCACTAAACGTCCAAATTAAAGGGCCCAAGAAGACTCCATTGAGTTCCTAATGTTTTGCTTGAACAAAAATTTATATATCATGAATTCTATATGCTGACATATGTAATCAGGGAATGTATAGGATATCACCAAACAACTCCCTTCATGAGCACACATGACTCACCTGGTGATTGCTGTGGTCTAAGTATAGTAGCAGAAAAGTCCAGCTTCCTCTTGAAAGGAGGGGCCTGAGAATCAACTGTTCCAAAGCAAAAACTTTTCTCATCATCAAGGAAGAAATCCCCAGGGCCAAAGAAAGCAAAACAATGAGGAAGAAGTGAAAACCAAAAGGGACACATGAATTTGCAAGAAAACGCGATGTAGGGCCATTTGGAAAATGTCAAGTACTCTCCTCGCATTTAGTTGCAAATTTTCCATTTCTATTGATATCCATCTCCAAAAGAAAGCAAAACAATGAGGAAGAAATGAAAACCAAAAGGAATATAAGAATTTACAGGAAAACGCGATATAGGGCCATTTGGAAAATGTTAAGCACTCTCCTCGCGTTTTGTTTTGCAAACTTCTAGGTTCTATTGATATCCATCTCCAATCAAATCCTAGGGTGATGTACCAGATTTGTGGGCAGTAAGATTCAAGAATTCTATGGATGGAAAATATATATATCAAAAAACATTGAAAAGAATATAGATCTCTGACCTTTCTTTTCCTTTTCCATGCTGTTGGAGTTGCACTGGTGAATCTTCTGCTCTCTTCCAAACTTGAGCTGCAGCCTAGGTAACCTGGAGATCTGGCAGTGGTAGTAGTCTTCAGGCAGGTTGCAGTCTGGATGGAGTGTGTTAGGTAGGAAGGGATCAGGGGGGAAGAAAAATGATGATGGGAGGGTGCTCGCAGGGATAAAAGACGGGGAGGGAAGAGTGGTTATGGATTTGATTATGAAATCATGATTGGCACAAGTTTCAAGGCAAAAAGTGTCCCATTCACACGTGCCAAGTTTCAAACTCCAAGAGATCTAGGTCCCATCCACACGTGTGAAAAAACGACTCCATTCCACACGTGTGGTATTTAGTAGCTGCTTTGTTTGTATTTTGCACCAATCGTTTCCCTCCTGTTTAATCTCTCCTGTCTTGGCCCTCCCCTCTCAGCTCTCTTGCCTCTCTACCTCCCTACTCTGCACCATCAACATCCTGACCAACAGCACAGGTTCATCCCCAGCACAGGGTACTCATCACAAGCACAGCACACCCATAGATAGCTTCCAAGTCAATAAGACTCTCTATATCCTTATCTTCTTGTTTAATAGTATAACATATATACTTTTGGGATGTGATGTAGCTTAGATATTAGGATAAATATTATATGCATTCCTTAGCTTTTTCCACTGCAACCACAAGCAGGAAGACTTTTGAATTGGGTTGGTTGAGTGAGAGATTGATCACTTCTTGCCTTCCATAGACTCAATCCATCCTGCACCAAGTTGCAAACACAGTGAAATGACTGAAGGCATGTTCCAGTATGCTACCTCATGAATTTGCAAGAAAACGCGAGGAGAAGGCTTTAGGAATTTCAAACAGCCGAAATCGCGTTTTGTTGCAAATATAAAACTATTGCTTCATCCACCCCTATCATTGTGGTTTTGTGTCTTTCCAAGTTATCCATGGCTGTACACTCCTTGCATAAACTCAATCCATATTGTATTTAGTTGTAAAGACAGAGAAATCACTGTAGGAATGTAATAGCATGTTACTTCACGTATTTGCAGGAAAACGCGAGAGTGAGCTGTTAGGAATTTCAAACTGTCGAAATCGCATTTTGTTGCAAATTTATAAATGTTGCTTCATCCACCCCTGTCATTGCCTTCTTGTATCATTCCATGTTCTCCATGGCTGTAATCTATTTCCATTGCTTTGTATGCAGCTTGTCAAAGTGATGGCAAGAACCAAGTCAACTGCAAGGAGTGCTGGCAAGGGGCCATGGCTTGTAGCAGCAGAAGCAGCTGGGGCAGGTATCAAGGAATTTAGTGTGCCTCTAAAGGGAAGAGTTGCACATGGCAGGAAGGGGAAGCCAATGAGCCTGCTCCAGCAAAAGGCCAAGAGATTGAAACATGGTGCAGGTGTGCTAAAGGAGATCAGGAAGCAACAGAAAGCTATAGGCTTTGCAATCCCCAAGGCACCTTTTCAGAGACTAGTGAAAGACATATGTGATAGTTGGCACCTTGGTTTCAAGTGGAACAGGATTGCCATTCTTTCCTTACAGGAAATGGCAGAGGATTACTTGGAGAAATATTTTGAAGATGCAATGCTGGTAGCAGCCCATGCTCACAGGGTAACTCTGATGGCCAAAGACTTCAACACTTTGTCCAGAGTGAGATGGAGGTATGACAAGCTGGTCCATCCTATGGAATGGCAGGACATCAAAATGAGAGACATATTATTAATTCCACCTACAAGAAAGTTGAAGGTTGATGAGGTTAAGGTTGTTGAAGTAAACCCTTCAAAGAACACCAGAGGGAAAGCTGCTTATGAGGAGTCACTGAAGCAGCAACAAATAAAAGAATCCAAATTTGTTATAGATGTGGAGATTGTACAGATGGAGCTGCAGATACAGAGAAGGTTGCAGGAGCTGGGCCCTAACATAGTTGTCCATATTGAGGATGAAACTTCAGTGAATAATTTTGACTTGACAAAACCATGCTTAGCAGCATTGGCTCATAAGAATGAGTATTGCTCAGATACTATCATTCTTGCAATGCTCTAGTAAGTGTCTTTTATTTTACATTTCTTTGCAAAACAATCCTTCTTGTACCTCCTTTACACCCTACCCTAATTATTGTTTGGTCTAATGCAGCATGATGAGAAGCTGGCTTAACCACGCTGTACAACATACAGTTCATATTATTGATCCTGCCATTTCCTTCAAGTTAAGAGATGCAAAGGAAACTCCCATGGATATCTCCAATTGGTTCAGACACTGCGATTTTGATGTTGTCGATGTTTTGCTACTTCCATACCATAACAAGTATGTGGGTGACTGCTTCTTTTGGGATTCTTCTTTAAGATTGAGAACTCTTGTAGCCTTTGATTTCTTAATGCTTTTTTCCTTACGCAGTGACCACTGGAGCTTTGCTTCTATTGACATCTAGCAGAAGCAATGCTTTTTATTCAACTCTCTTAAAAACACACACACAGAGCTGAAATTGTAAGTGGTGTGTGTGCTATTTTTAACTTTAAACTTCATTATTTTGATTTAATGCACACTAACTGAATTATATATATTGCAGTTGTATTAGAAGGCTTCTAGATGCATTGGATCACTGTCCTCTTAATGTCAATCTTTTGGACTCAATAGAACCAATAGATTTAGAGGTAGAAAGTCGTTCCCTCTACTGATGTCTATTTCATGCTATGCCTTTGAACTTATTGAATAATTTTGTTTTGTTCAGATATTAATAGTTTCTAACATATCTTTCCAACTGTACAGACACCACAACAAGATGATTCAAGTAGCTGCGGGCGGCTGGAGAGTGCTGATCAGTGCCAAATATATACTTTCAAGCTATTTTGAGATAGGACAGCCAGACCTTGTAAGAAAAAATAATTTTCATTTAGCTTCAAAATAATTGATATTGGTACAAAGTGTTCTAAATCATCATATGCCATTGCAGATGAGAGAAGATAGCTTCAGCTCGAACTATGTAGATAGTTTTAGAGTTGATACAATTTGGAAGTTTTTGAAGTATGCCTCCCCCAAACCTATTGTACCAACTACTGTCGAGTTGGGTGAGAGCTCTAAAGTCCGAGAAGGTGTCATACACCTTGATGACACAGATGATGGTGATGTGGTGCCACAGGAACAAGGACCTAGTGCTGATGAGGAGAAGCCACAGGAATAAGGACCTGCTGATGTTATTGAGGAGAAGATGGAGCAGCAGCAAACAGATGCTCCAGGGGTAGTAGAGGAGACAATGGAGCAGCACCAAGAGATTGTACACGACAGGATGGAGCAGCAAAAAATAGATTCTCCAAAAAAAGATGATACGGTGAGCTTGGACCATGTAGAGCAGCCTCTGGATCAGGCTGTAGATAAATAGAAAATGGTTGTCAAGAATATGTTCTACATATACAATTAAACACTTGATCCATTGGGACTAGTTTTGTGCCTAGCATTCGACTTCGCTTATAATAAAAAGAAAAAGTAAAATTTTGTGATGCAACCATGTACTTCAGTTGCATAGAAGGTTGGACAACCTCACAAAACACTGAACTACATGTCTTCTTATCCCAATATTTATCCAAAAATTGTGGCATGCATGCCAGACTTGTTGCTTTAATTGTGAACATTGTTTTTGAAACCTTCACTGGAAAGGTATTAAACAAGTCTACAAAAACTGTGAGAGAGGCATGCATAAAGAATTTTTTATTATCCTTGTGGCAATATTGGGCCTTAGAGCTTTCTGTACTTCTTTGAAAAGCTTGGCCCTATATGCCTCTGTAACACTAAAATGTGGGAGAGTCCAATCCACTGAATTCTATGCCGGAAGGTCTTGTTTTCTTAACACACCATGTGTGTTAGCATTGTCCAGTAAAACTGATAAAAATGATCAGTAAAAAATATACCCGATTGAGCTAGTTCTATTGCACATTGACCTTGGTATTGTTGTTCTCCTATCGATCCATGCAAAACATCTATAAATCCCAGAATACAATCAATGTTTTGCCATGTCTCATACGATGAAGTGTATAAATCTGAAATAAAATAACACAAGAATGTCAATAAGCAAAGAAAGAAAGCTTCATCTTAAAAATCCATACACCTCATAAAGAACAAAACCACAATAGAAAAATATACAATTAGGCCTGTGTTGCGGAAGATCATTTGGATAGTCTCGCAAGACAAGTTCTTTATGCATGTACACATGCTGAATCAAAACTTCTTTCACCGATATCTTCCCTCTGGTGATTTTAAAATCTCGTACTCTTCCCTTCCATGACGCCAAGAAAATGTTTTTTGTCTAGGGTCTCTTTCTTTTGCTAGGTTGCATGAGCACCCATGCTCCTTTCGAAACACTAAACCTTTCCCAAGTTCCTTCCGTTTTGACTGTACTTGAAATCTCTACCGAAGAAATAGAAGAAGCAGGTCGACGGGGTAAGGATGTGTGGTATAATTCTGCCTTCATAGCATTATCATCCACAGAGCGTCTTCCACAAGAACGGCCATAGTTTTTATTCACCATGGAAACCTTGTGAATCTGTAACAACAGCAAAGTAATGTAAACAAGATAACAAAGTGAAGTTTCAAGAAAGAGAAAGTGGGTAGACAGACAGTTGACAAGAAACATCTTACTCTAAGCCAAGCAGGATCAAGGGAGCAGTTTTGGAAAAGAAGAGGCTGTTGCACAATGAGGCAGTGGTGTAGAATGGTAGACCTTTTGAAGTAAAGGCAGCACAACATTTCAAAGTTCAAAGGAAGGTGGAAGTGGGAAGGCCCTTGATGTCAGACTAGATTCTATCTTCATGTCCAAAGATCTTGTGAGAATAAAAAAACAATCTCCACATTAATGTAGCACGCTTGTACCTACATAAAGTATTGTTTCTTTTATCTATTTTCTCTTATTTTTGTGAATTTCCAACGTTACGTTGGCCCTCTGTTGATTGGTTGAGAGCTTATTTTTCCAAACCGTAAAAGGCCCCAAAATGAGCTCCCTTTTTTCCTAATGTGCCTTAACAGTACATGAGTACAAGAGCTCATCTGGACCAAATGTAAATTTGCCATCATGATTTGTTTCTGCCATAGATATTGTCCATGCAAGTGGAATATAATCATATTTTGTCAGATCATTTCCCTTTGGTATTGGAGATGCATAGCCATTTTGTGGATGCTTATAGGCCATTATTGGGAAAGGCTCCTCTTAAGGTTAACTAGACTTTCTTGGAGCATAGTGTTTTCCATTAGTTTATATTATAGGTGTTACAAAACTTTCAAGGCCATGTAATCTCTATTGGGGTGTCAGCTTGGGAGTGTTTTATGTTCTTGCTCCCCAGTATGGGATTCATAATGCATCATATTTTAGGGAGAAGTTGCGAAACCTAGAATCATTGTTGGTTAATTTGGACTAGGTGGTTCAAGAGGACGGTTCTTGTTTGTACTACATGCTTGGAAACATTCCCACATCTTTTCATTTCATGTCCGATGGCAAAGAAGGTGTGGGGTTTCCTTTCTCGTGTATGGAATCCGTTGACAGATAGGCCCGTAAAGGTTAAAGACTGGATTTTTGCAAGATTCCAAATGGGCTAAATAGCATTCAGTTTTCTTTCATTTTTTCAGGTGGACAGATTTGTGGCATATCTGGTTAACTAAGAATGCCTTCATATTTGACGCAAAAGTTGGTATTAAAGCTCACATAGGTCGTATAAAAGGGCTTCTATTGTTGCAAGTATCTTCCTTGCGGTCAGCTCATTTGGTGGAGAATGACATGGCTATATATTAGATGAGGGTACTTCGAGCTACACCTGTGGTTCGGAGTAATTTAGTGAGGGAAAGCTAGTACATCACATATTACAAAGAGAGAGAGAGAGAGAGAGAGAGAGAGAGAGAGAGAGAGAGAGAGAGAGAGAGAGAGAGAGAGATGATCGCATATAATTTAGGTCATGAGACCAACATCATTAGGCACATGCAGGCAAGCTCAAGCTTAGGGTTTTGCATAGAAAACTCACAATCACGTGTTAAACCCAAAACGATGGTCTATATTGGGCATGTACAAACTGATGTTATATAAATTTATGTAACTTTATATAAGCTCTAGTTATTTTTAAAAAAACATCTAATAAACTCAAATAAAAAGGCAAGGCTAGAATTAATCAATGTACTTTGCATTTTCACTAGGATCCCAAATGAAAAAATGGCAAGATGGTCATTATGAGAGAACAAGCTAGCAAGTGAAGTTCCAATGAGTTCTCTGATTTCTTACGGAAGAATGACATTCAGAGACAGTTTACATGTAGATACACTCCATAGCAAAATGGAGTTGTTGAGCAGAAAAACAAGCATATTATAGAGATATCACGAGCATTGATGGGCATAGAAGAATATCACGAGCATTGATGGGCATAGAAGAATATGCAGCATAGCTATTGGGCTAAGGCTATGTCTATAGCAGTTTATATCATGAACATGACTCCTACTACAGCCATACTTGATGTAACGCTAGAGGAGAAGTTTACTGGCAAGAAACCTGATTTGTCTTAATTGAAAGTTTTGGATGTATTGCATATGTGCATGTGCCAGATGAGTTGCATACTAAACTGGATCCAAAGGTAGAAAAATGTGTGCTTATCAAGTACTCCCTTGAGAAAAAGGGATATAGATGTTATAATCCTACTACACGTGAATTGAGGGTAAGCAGGGATGTTGTATTTAATGAGATGAGTTGCTGGTATACTGCTGAAAAAGATGTTGTTGGGACTAATGTAAGTGGAAATGTGGTTGTACAGAATGCAAGTCAGCAATCACAGTCATTGAGTGGACTAAGAGAGTTCTCATGTAGCGGTTCTGTTGATAGACCATCATGGAGTGGCAGGTTGCATCATAATACTACTCCTGAAAATATAGTTGGTACATCACATAAAGGTAAAGACAAAAGGGTTGAGCCCCTTGGTATGCCTGATATTTGTGCAGGGCATTTTCTTGTTGGTGGAGAGTCTAGTGGCTCAGAGATGAGCCTTGATGAGGAGCTTGGGATTCCAGCAATGAGGACACCTAGTGTCAAGAAGGCTTTGGAAGCCATGAATGCAAAGTTACAAAGATCTGGATGTAGAGGCTGACTTATGATGGTTATGTGGAACATCACTATGCTCACATGGCAAAAGTTGTACAGGTTGTAGAGCCCACATGTTTTGATGAGGCTATTGGAAATGTGTATTGGGAGAAAGCTATGGATGAGAAGATGGATGCATTGTATGGAAATGAGACTTGGGATTTGGTGCCATTGCCTGAAGGCAAGAAAGCTATTGGATGTAAGTGGGTGTATAAGGTGAAACATAGCAATGATAGTAGCATAAGCAGGTACAAGGCTAGACTGGTAGCCAAAGGATATGCGCAAACACATGGGATTGAGATTATGAGGAGATGTTTGCCCCGGTTGCAAAGATGGTAATTGTGAGAGCTATGATTGTGGTACTACAGCTAAAGGCTGGTTTTTACATCAGATGGATGTAAAAAATGTGTTCTTGCATGGTGACTTGCAAGAAGAAGTGTATGGATCAGCCACCTAGTTTTGAGGATACAAGTCACTTAGAGTATGTATGTAAGCTTCATAAGGCCTTGTATGGGCTGTAGCAAGATCCATGAAGAGCATGGCATGACAAGATTGCTGAGTATCTTGTCACTATTGGTTTTCATATATGGTAGATATAGATCACTTTTTGTATGTGCGCAAGAGTGATAAGGGTATTGTGATCATTACCATCTATGTAGATGATCTTATTGTTGGGGGTGACAACTTGGAAGAGATTGAGCATGTGAAAAGACTTCTCGAAAGGAAGCTTGACATGAAGGATTTGGGAGATCTATGCTACTTTGTGGGCATTAAGATCATTCGCACACCTTATGGTATTTGTCTGTCTCACAGAGACTATGTATTGGACCTGTTGTCCAAGTATGGGATGGTTGGTTGTCCAAGTATGGGATGGCTAGTTGTAAGCCAATCTCGGTGCCATTAGATTAAAATCGCAAGCTCAATGCGGATGTAGGTTATGTATTGGAGGACCCCACTATGTACAGGAAGATTGTGGGGAGTTTGATCTATGTCACGATCAGTAGGCCAGATTTGAGTTACACTACTGGCTTAGAGAGCCAGTTTATGTAGGTTCCATGCAAACCACATCTTGACAGTGTGCGACGCACACTTCGGTATTTGAGGGCCACTCTTGATTATGCATTATTTTATGTAGCAGGTGTACCATTGGAGCTATATGGGTAATCATATGCAGATTGGGCAGGTGGAGCTGCAAGAAGCAGCCCAAAGTTACCTTGTCGAGTACAGAGGTAGAGTATAGAGGAGCTGGGGTGGCAACATGTGAGGTAGCTTGTTATATATTGTGACAATCTTAGCAGTATTAGCTAAGAACACGATTTTCCATGCGCGGACAAAACACTTGAGGTACACTACCACTTCATTTGGGAGAGAGTCTTGGCAGGCAACATTGACTTGGCCTACGTTAGCACATAGGATCAGGTTGTTGACATCTTCATGAAGGCTTTGGGAGAGCTCATAGATTTTGAGATATGCTTGGAGTTCGCGAGTTAGAGTTGAGCTTGAGGGGGAGTGTTGAGATGTGTAAGATTCCTCCCTCCAGCTTTTAAGGTGTGCAAGTGTAAGAACCTCCCCTTCTAATCTTGTAATTATTCCCCTCTCTAAAATAAAAGAAAGATCCTGTTTTACCCTATTTTAGCCTAGAGAGAGAAAATATCTAGAGGGAGATAATTCAAAATTGAGATATTTTTGGTTATAAAAATCCTCCTAGTGTCTAAAATGGTTTCCTTTGAAATAGAAATTCAAAAAGAACTTTCCAGTGTGCAATTGGAATTAATTGAAAATAGGTATAAAAAGGATCTTAGCCTAAGGGTCTAAATTTTCAGGACATGAAAAGCATCACACCTATTGGCCAACCTTTGGAATTTTTTTTCAGGAATATAATTATATTTATATTTATATACTGTCCAGCTACATATACACCTTTACAAAAGCCAACTCATATCTCATCAAAATACCGAGTACAACTCTTCGCTATTAATAAGTAGACCACAGATCTGGTCCCACCTCTCATCATGCCACACAAAAGATGGTATGTAAAAGACCTAAGTCACAAAGATAGTATCTGAAGGAAAAACAACATGTTCACACCTTTATGGCACTAATAGAGAACCCTATCGGTAGGCCTGATGTGAAGATATGGACCAAGAAAGAGTCTATGGAGGAGAAGAATTCTAAGGGGTATACCACTGAGTCTTTACTGATCGGCTTGCAAAACTGTGTTACCACATCAGTTATGGGAGCACTCAACCTTTGTAAATTTTCCTATCACACCTAGTGCGCCTTTGAGACTTTAGTTAACTTGAGCCTGGCCTTTGAGTTCGCTAAGTCTATAAAATGCCTTCTTTTCAGACCATATGTCGGCACTCCAAACTTATGTCCCAATGGACATAAGTTTGGCTCTATTAGATACACTTACCTTATACCCTATTGTGAATTAAATCAGTGCAACAAAAGGCACGATTGATAAGACTAAGATCTACCTAAGATAAAATCTTTCAGCTAGTCTCTCGTCGCATTGCAACCTAAGATCTACCTAAGATAAAATCTTTCAGCTAGTCTCTCTTCGCATTGCAACCTTCCCCTTTCTTTCCACCTCACAAGAGCCTCACCATGGCATTGTATCTCCCACATTAGAAAAAACGGTAGGAAATTCCATGCCATGTCAATATAGTCAATATTTAGTTGTTGCAAGATTTTTCGTAATTCCCATAAAGTATGGTCTAAGTTTTTGATATGCACACTAGTAAAATAGGCACCAAAGATGGTCAACATGTATAATAAAAGTGTTGTGAAAAATAATCATTGGTTTCATTTCATCTAGTCCATTTGTATTTGATATTTGAGAGTGACTTGTCACCAACTTGCATGTGCAAGAATTCTTGCATTGTTTGATTAAACCATGTGAGTTAATTTAGCCTTGTACATGAAGTACAATCCCAAACAGTTAAAGTATGTACACATTCTAAATTATACATGTACATCTTTAGGTGTTGATAGAGTGGAGGATCTTGTGGTAAAAGGTTTGAATTACTTATGGAATGCTTTTATTGGTGCAACTTGGGATATCTTCAAAAAAGAAGCTTAATGTGTTGGGACTAAAGGCATCTAGAACAAGAGTTCAAGTTTATTGGAGGTCATAAGTTTGTTGATGATTAATGAGATGTTTTTGAGGTTATAAGTGTGATGGTTGATATAGAATGTCATTTTTTTTCCTTTTTCTTTTTATCTTTTGGACACATACACTCTATTCACCCTTTTTGTGGAGTGAGGGGGAGGGGCAACCACACTACGTAGTCCTGGGAGAAGGGGTTGTCTTAACCACCCAATGATTGTCCTCCTGACCCTGACTCATATTTCATTCAGAGGATAGAAGAACAAATGGGAAGAAGGCCATGAGGGCTAAGGGCAATCAGCTAGAGGATTGAAAAGGCAACATTAGAAAATGTTGTGGAAAACTAGAGGAATAGGACCCAAATTGCCACGACTAGAAAGTAAGCAATTGAATTCTCCAATCAAAATACAAGGATGAGAGTCAAGGTATACTTTGGATAAAGAAAGTATGTTTGCAAGCCCACTTGAGGGTTAAGTAAACATGAGGAGGGGAGGATCCATACTTCACATGGTGGTGGCATCATTGAAACATATACTAAACCTTAGAAGCATATATTAAACCTTAGAAGTAAAACCACGTTGCATTAACTAGTGTTGGGGTTGAAAGACCGCGTTGCTTTATGTTGTGTAGTCGGTTGCTTTATGTTGTGTAGTAGGCTGTCTAGTAACATGGAGGCAGCTTCCATGCAATTAAGGTTAAGTTAAGCTCCCCTTTATAATCCAGCTTCCCTTGTATGCTGCACGTACTACCATCTTCATCAAACTGTATCTAATCTCTACATTCTTAAGCACATCGTACCCTCTGATTTCTGTGTTTTCTTAAGCTCCTTTCAATAATTGTATCGATAACGGGCCTTAATAACTAGTTTCTCAAGCTCCTTGTATCCAGTTCTATTGCTAATCGGGTATCAATCTCCAGTTTCGTCCTATAATATTGAGCCCATTTTGTCTGATTGCTTTGGTAATTAGCCCTAATTAAGCCTGCTTCATCTACCTTTTGCCCTCTTAGCTTTGAATTGCACTGGTAATTAGCGTTGATTAAGCTGGCTTAATCTACATGCATTGCTAATTTGCCTGCCCACTTAGAATTGCTAATTTGCCCACTTAGCATTGCTAATTTGCCCACTTAGAATTGCATTACATGGGGAATCCAAACCTGCTCCTGTTCTTGTCACTCGTAATCGCTCTCACCCCTATTGCCCACTCTAGATACTCTGATAATTTCGGCGTGTCATGGGGTGAAAAAAACGTGAGATCAATAAACAAGGACCGTGTTTGGCAATTGGTATTGGATAACATTACAGGTAAATTGTTGATTTCTTCTGTGTGTGTGTGTGTGTGCGCGCGCGCGCGCGTGTGTGTGTGTGGGTGGTGGTTTTTGCTAACGCATGGCACCAAATTACTGCAGCATCAGGCTTTGCGTCCAAGGCAAGCTATTTGTTTGGAAGCTTTGAAATGAGTATCAAGCTTGTACGTGGAAACTCCGCAGGCACAGTGACAGCCTTCTACGTAAGCACTAATTGCATGTCTAAAGGAGGGATTAGGGCCACTAATTAGCACGGCTATAATAATTATCGTATTTTCTTTTAAAATTCTCTGTGGGAGAATGGAGCTCATTATTGTTTTTTTTTTCCATTTTTGTTTTATTGCATCAGCTTGCTTCAAGCAGCGTCTACTGGGACGAGCTGGACTTCGAGTTCCTGGGCAACGAGTCCGGCCAGCCTTATCTTTTGCAAACCAACGTGTTTTGGAACGGCACCGGCGGACGGGAACAAAGATTAAACTTGTGGTTTGATCCCACTTTGGCTTACCATAACTACTCTCTCCTACGGAACACACAACAAATCATGTAAGCCCCCTCTTTACGCCTTTCCTAGACCCTAATTTTATACTTAATCACCCACTATACCATAATTATCTAGTTCATAAAACCCCCTTAAGCCTTGACTAGACTCTAATCGTTTAGTTAATCACCTACTCCAAATCATGTAAGCCATCCTAACTATAGTTAATCACCCCCTTAAGCCTCAACTAGACCCTAAATTGTCTCATTAGTCAACCCCCCCACCAACACACACACACACACACACACGCACACATACACAACCTTGCTTTTTTGTCATCACTATCAAGATTGAGCATTTAGATCTTCTAAACTATACTCTCTTCATTATTTCTCCTAAGTCCACACCACATCATGTTTAGTACTTGTATTTAACTTATCAATGTTAAGACTCTTTAATCTTTTGAGCATTCAGATCATGTTTAGTTATAAGCTAATTAATGTCAAGCATCTTTCTTTTGCACATTAAGATCGTGTTAGCTATAGTTTCTCTTTTTCTAAGCCACCCTCATTGCATCATGATGTAGTTCTATTTCTAAAAGCCCACAACCACATCATGTTCTTATTAATGACATTCTACTAGCATAGTCTTTTTGTTATCTCTAATAACCTTTCACACCATGTAATGTATATTTTCTCTCCTATGTCCAATTCTATAAGTCGCCACTCCATATTATGTAAACTTATAATGTTCTCTCAATATCTTGGGAATGGAAAAGTTGCTCTTAATAAGCCCATGCTAAAATTATTGTTTTGTTGGCATGTGCAGATTTGCAGTAGATGGTATACCCATTCGAGTAGTTAAGAATAATGAAAAAATTGGCATACCCTACTTAAACAATCAACCCTTGAACATCTATGCAAGCTTATGGGATGGTAGCACTTGGGCCACTCAAGGAGGGCGTGTGAAAATTGATTGGAGATGGGCCCCATTTGTGGCTTCTTTTGGCAAGTATAAACTTGATGTTTGCATTAAATCAAAGGCCAAATGCCTTATGCGGAAATGGTGGAACAATCCATCATACTGGACACTGACTACCTATCAAGAAAGCCAACTCAACTGGGTTATGCAAAAATACATGTCATACAACTATTGTACTGACATAACAAGATATCCAAAGACTCCACTAGAATGTTCATAAGCTTGTGTGATAAAAGCTTACATCACCTACAGCTTAAGAAAACTTGATGCTGAAGCCTTCGGATTTATTTTTATTCCTATGGTGTTATGATCATTACTAATTTTATTATTATTTTATTACCTATCAATCAATAAGACATAAATATCATTCTTTTTTTACCTATCAATTAATAAGACATCCATGTACATTCTTTTCTAATAGATTTGGAAAAAACACACATGCTTGTCTATTATTTTCAAACTTCAAGGGCTCAATTGAAGATATATATGTTTGGAAAACACACATTGTGGTGAGAAATCAAAGTTCATAGAACTATGGTCTTCATAAGCATGGTTGAATCGTAGTTAACACAATAATTCCCTCACTAATTGATTTAAAGAATCAAGTTTTCATCACACAAAAGTCTATTATTTCTCGTAGACTGTATGAGAAGCTTATATTGAATCAAGTTCATAAGTGAACATTAATAAAAAACCTCTATTATTTCTCATAGATTGTATGAGAAACTTATATTGAATCAAGTTCATAAGTGAACATTAACAAGAAACCTCTATTTTCATGTGAGTTTCTTCTCGTGGTAGAGTGTGGAAATGATTCGTTTCTAATATTCATCTTAGGGTTAATCTATGGGCACAATAAGGCTTTCTCTAGTTGCCTAGTGATTCGTTTCTACTGTATCCATGTTATGATTAAGTAGGGACAATAAGACTTTCTACTCTTTATAAAAAGAAATAGAGTTTAAATGAGTAGTTTTACTAAGTGGGTTATAAAACTTTACCTTTATTTTTACATGCTTCATTATGCCTTGGATTACCTATTGAAGTTGATTCATTCAAGGGAGAATATATGAATATTGCATAAGTTCTTTATATAATCCTCAAACAAGAGATTGTGCCCTTTATGCTATGTATGGAATGGACCATATGAAATCCTTTGCAAACATTCCTTATTCTACTTTTTTACATTGTATTACTCAACATTGGGCTCAACTTAAGTATATTTAAGAGGTTTTTTTTCCCAAAAAGAGACTTCTATATTAAGTATGAAAAAGTTTACAAGAAGGGAGATTTCAAACCGAGCAAGGGGGAAATCTCAACCAATCTAGTGCCTTGCATGTTGCCAGCCAAGTCCCATATGAAAGATAGTGAAAAAGATGCAATGATCTAATTCTCTCATGAATTGGCCACGTTTTCTCTCTATAGCCCTCGAAGATCCCTGAATCCCTGAGCATGTGGATAATATCACACTAGATCCAACAAATAAATTGTGTATCATAAACCAAAGTGCCCTCCATGGCCTCAGTGCATCTAGCCTTCCAACTGTGCATCTAGCCTTCTAGATGTGCCAAAGCAATGATCTCCCATCTCTCTCCCATACAACGTCCAACCTTTGTGTTGGTGGTATGTAACTTGACTCTGGAATGTCTTGAAGATGGCACCACTGACCCACTCCCTGGGTGAGTTAAGGCTAAGAGACACTCACCTCAATGTATCATGGGGATCTTTCCAATGGTCGAGCTCATAACCCTTGAGAACTCCAAGCTTAACATTGCCATGGATAGCTTTCCATCACTACTACAGGATGACCCATTTTCAACACCTAGTTTTGACGGTGGTTACACGTAGTAAAAATACTCATCTAAATGCCAAACTAACCGTCGAAATAAGCATCGAAAAGTGCGTTGAAATAAGAGTCAGTATAAGCGTCGAAAAGCACATCAAATATTAAATTTGAATTAAAAAGTGCCACCAAAAAATTCAAAATTTGAATTTGAATGTGAATAAAAAAGTGATCTAAAGTGGGTGTCAAAATAAGCATCGTAAATCATCGTTGAAAACAGGTTTTATTGACACTTATTTTTTGACACCGGTATCAACGCCTATTTCGATGTCTATTTCAACTCTGGGAATTATTAATAGAACCATGGTGCCTCACTATTAGTGTTTTCAAAACCTATATTTGCTTCACCACTCTCCCCAAAAATTTACAGGTTCTCTCATCTCCCTTCCCCCATCCCTTTCTTGTTTCAGTTTTTTTGTATATCTGTAATAATATGTTATGTTTTTTGTTTGTTTTATAGGTTCTATTATCTTCCCCAAATTTTTGGAAGTTTTCTCCTCTCACCTCCCCCATCCCTAAACCCTAAATCTAAGCCCTTCTTCGTCCTTTTCTTGCTTTCAATTTTTTTGTATGTGTGTGAGCTAACATGCTGTGTTTTTTTGTTTGTTTTTAAGCTTTTAATTTGCTGAGATTCCAGGTAGCCCATCACCTTTCTCTTGTTTTTGTTTTTTTATTTGCCTTGCTTTTGATAATTGCACCCTTGGGTGCTGGGGTTTAGGATTATCTTAGGTTTAAGCATGCATGCATCTTAAGCTTAATGCATAGATTAAGCTCTATGCATAGAGCTTAATCTATGCATAGAGCTTAATCTATGCATTAAGCTCTATGCATAGATCTTAATCTATGCATTAAGCTCTATGCATTGCTTAATCTATGCATAGAGCTCTATGCATAGATCTTAATCTATGCATAGAGCTCTATGCATAGATTAATCTCTATGCATAAAGCTTAATGTTAAGATTAAGCTCTATGCATAGAGCTTAATCTATACATAAAGCTTATGAATAAGCATATGCTTAAGGCTAAGGCTTATGGATAAGCCTATGCTTAAGGCTTATGCATAAGTTTAAGCATTATGCTCAAGCTCTATGCATAAGGCTTAAGCAAGCTTAGGCAAAGAGATTGAAGCTTATACATAGAGCTTCAAGCTTATGCAAAGAGATTGAAGCTTCAAGCTTATGCAAGGGCCTTTGTTTCCTTTGCCTTCCCTAGCTCTATTAATGGTCTGATTTTCTTGTTAGTTTGCTTGTGTTGTGTGTATTTGCAGGTCTACCTATCTTTACACAATCTCTTCACTTCCAGGTATGGACCGTAAACCCTTGCTGCTTTTATTATTTTTTCTCTTTTTTTACTTGTATACAAGAGGCCCGAGATGGGGAGGTGGGTTGATAAAGCATCTTGTATAGGCTTTTTTCCTTGTATAGAGTTTATCTAAAGAAGCCCACACATAGAGCTCGCATAGGCTTCTTAAGCTTGCATGAAGCTTATGCATAGAGAATGCATAAAGCTTGCTTAGGCTTCTTGCAAGCTCTATGCATAGGCTTCTTGTAAGCTTGCATGAAGCTTATACATAGAGCTTCTTGTAAGCTTGCATGAAGCTTATGCATAGAGCTTGCATAGGCTTCATGCAAGCTCTATGCATAGGCTTCTTGCATGAAGCTTATGCATAGAGCTTACATGGGCTCTATGCATCAAGCTCTATGCATAAATGCTCTATGCATCAAGCTCTATGCATAAATGCTCTATGCAGGCTCTATGCATCTAGCTCTATGTAAGCTCTTACATCTAGCTCTATGCAAGCTCTTACATCTAACTCTATGCAGGCTCTATGCATCTAGCTCTATGCATGCATTAAGCTTCTTGCATTAAGCTTTATGCATAAGCCTATGCTTAAGGCTTATGCATAAGGCCTATGCTTCAGGCTTATGGATAAGCCTATGCTTAAGGTTTATGCATAACCTTAAGCATTATGCTCAAGCTCTATGCATAAGGCTTAAGCTTAGGCAAAGAGATTGAAGCTTATGCATAGAGCTTCAAACTTATGCAAAGAGATCGAAGCTTCAAGCTTCTGCAAAGAGTTTATTCTTTTTTGATGTGGAGTGTTATGTATACATGGAGTTTAAATGTATTAAGTTTCTATGCTATGCATGGATGGATCCTCTCACATATTAGAGCATACATAGGCACCATGCATGCATGCATATAGATCATGCATAAAGCTTTTCTCATAAATGTGTTACTAATCACTTTTTCTCATGTTATGTTTTGTAGGTCTTGCATTATTGTCGTCTTCGGCTTAACATTGTCGAGCTAAGCTCTCTTATTCATATAATCATTTAGGGTTAACCATATTGCATTCATCTTAAACCTTAAGGAAGCTTATACACAAGCCTTATGCATAAAGCTCTATGCATAGGGCTTATGCATAAAGATATGGGACATTATTGTAGGCCATCTAGAATGCTGGTTAAGTCAAGTTAGGAGTGGTTATCCGCAAGTAGGTGGTTATAGTGGATGGGGAGCCCTCGATCTTTCACTATCCTTATCTTATAAAAGAGTAGTTGCCTTGGGCGCTTTGATAGTGGGAAGTAAGTTCCATCGCACCCCAACAATGTGGATAAGCAAAGATGGGGCCTTTGAAGCTCTAGATACATTTCTAAAAGGCGATTGGACCACCAAGGTGGCAAAACATCAGGGCGATGTAATAAAGTGCTCAGCGGTAATGTCAATGGTAAGATGCAGGTATTAGATAGGCAAGCAAAATCTAACTATGGTGTACCCTATTAGAAGGTGGAAATGCTCGCATGGGAAGCTTTGGACTCTGATCTCTATGCTAGGGAGGAGGTAGAACTTCATATTGAAGTTCACCCAGGAGAGAAGCATACAGTGGTAGTTAATGATGATTGGAATTTCGCTCAGTTGAGAGATCGTATTGTCATGTCCTTTAATGTAAGGAACCAATTCAAGTTTGTTGTTTCTAATCGACCTATGCGTCACAGGTCACAGAAACATACACTCTGTGTGTCATTGGAGCCCCCTAGGGTCAGCTTGAAAGACTATTACTTAGATAACATTTTGAGTGATTTTTGGCGATAATTTGTAGTGGTGTACTTTTGAATACAAAAATTTTGATTGCACCATAGCCCCAATGTCCTCTGTATTTCACTGCAATTTGGATTTTAATTTTGTTAATTTTAAAATTTTTAAGTATGTTCTATAAATTTATTAAATGTTTAAATGGAATGCTTTATAAGAATAGGTTTTGCTATATAACGCTCATTTCCTTCTTAAGATCTCGCAGTTTCTATTTCCCTTCAATATCTCGCCATGGCTTCAAGCTCTAACTCGCTACGTGCAAAGCTTGAGAAAATTGGGCTCTCAGCAGGTGCAGGTCAGAACATCGCCATTTTTGAGGGGGTGATTGATATGTAGAGAACTATAGACCTTCACGTAGAGGCTTTTCAAGTGCAGGTCCAGTACATGAATGATGTAGTGGCACAATATGTCGTGCAATTGCCTGAGTCCACCACTAAATGGGTTCCAGTGGACTTAATCAGGCATCTATACCATGGTGACAAGTCGTTCCGATTCAGGCTCAACTGATTTTTGAAAGGGCTTACATCTAGCAATTACAGGATTGAAGATGATGACACTGTTTATGAATTGCAGGTTGGTAATGTAGGCACCACCTTCCTTTCATGGGATATGACATTAGCACTGTTTCTGCAAGAAGCCAGGGATGCAGAAAAAAAGAAGGGAAAGGCAATGAGTAAAGAAGTAGCTCTTGTGAAGGAATCCAAAGGCGAGGTGGAAGAGGTTTTCTCAGAAGAAGTTGAAGCATCCATGGCCTTGGTGCTTCTCCAACAAGGGTCAACTGAGGATGAAGAGCCTCATCGTGATCTCGAGGGGGATGAAATTGTGGAAGAGATCCCTAAGTTGGAACAAGGAATTTCTTTTCCTTGATGACATTTGTAAATCCTTGGGGTTAAGGGAGGATGAGGCCCTAAGCATATTAGCAATTGGGTCTGGTTTCTGCAAAGAAGACACACTTGAGCAACAGACTGCAGGTGTACAGATGGATTTTGATGACCATGATCTTACCAAAGCGCTAGTATTCCAAGGTTATGATACAGAACGTACAATTGACGAAACTGTTTCCAATGCTCTTGTTGCTATAGAAAATGTAGCAGCAGAGTATGAAAGTGTCCCTCAAGAAGCATTTCAACCACATAAGCGCTTGCATGTAGATACATCAGTTGAGCAGCGTGGAAGCAGGATAGACACATGCAACCCACGCACAAGCCAATGTGACGATGACATTGAGGTGGGGTTAAATCAAAGTCGTGCCTTCATATTTATAAGTGAGTTATTACTAACACCTAAACTTTTTCTCTTGTAGAAAGCTTATATTTTTGACAAGTTTGCTGCACGTGGAGGTGGAGTTCATGTGCAATCCGATGGACGAGACACCTCCCTGATTCATTACCTTCCTAGCCTCTCTCCATCATTTATTTGAGTAATCCATTTAGAGTACTCTGAGGAGGCACAAGCAGAGCTCAAAAAGTGTAAAGCTCTAAGTGGGGTTCTCACCGAAGATGGGCTAGCAAATAATGCAAACAAATGTATACTTATTAGCAAGGAGGCAGCTATGTATACATTTGCAGGCAACTACACCGGCCATGTGCTAAGCCATTGTGCTACATCAATCTCCAAAGGTGTAACCAATCCTATTATTATAGCTAATAGCCTAGGTGAGAAAGCCACGTAGAGTGACCAAGCTAAAGAAGCTCTCAGAAATCTTCTCAAGAACTTGTAATTTTCTTTCTATGAATTCAATACAAAATGTATACTTTTTTAATTGTAATGTTTTTAAGAATTCTCAACCATTTCTCTTGTTTATTTGTTGTGTCAGCACTGTGCCTTATAAACTATTGGCAGGCATGTGAATGTGTAGGAAATTTCATTGATAATGATCAAATATTTGTTCAATTATTGTCAATTAACATCCAGCTGAAATCTGGCAGTACAAAATCTGAACAATTTAAAAAAAATTAAATTTTTTTATATTTTTTGATGTTTGTAAGCATATTTATCATCAAAAAAGTGTACATAATGCATGAAAGAGTACAAAAATGAAAAAAACAAGCCTGTGCGCTACGGCACGAATTTATGCTTTTCAAAGTTAAGGACAGGCTTAAATTCGCGCCGTAGCGCACATGCATCATTTGTTCATTTTTCTACACTTTAATGCATTGTGTACACTTTTTTTGATGATTACTCTGCCTAGAAACATCAAAAAAAAACTTTTGATTTTTTAAAAAATGTTCTATCTACTGCCAGACTTCACCAGGTTATTTTGAGCCCCAAATGACTTTTTTTTGTCCCTGAGCTTTTCTAAGGCCTTATTGAGCTTTAAGCCTTTTTTTTGTACTAAAATAAATTCAATTTAATTTTGTTTCTGCACTATGTAAGGATCCTTTGTTCAATGCCGACAACAATACCACGTATAACAAGATAATATTCAAATTTCATATTGGTTTTCATAATCACCTTATCAATAATACAAATTTTGTTCCTGTTTGACTAAAGCTCTTAATACATGATCAACAATTTTACCCATTCAAACAACAGTACAAGAAATGAAATGTCTGCTTTTATAACACAGTTGAAACAAATGAATACGTTGGTTAACGAGTCATTTACAATATCTTATAGATTCAAAAAAATGTATTACAATGTTGGAGATTACAAAAGGCACAAAGGCCGCCGCCTAAAAGCTTAATCCTATCCAATAAATCCTTCCTTATGGAGCGCTTTATCCTGACGTAGACGTAGTGCAAGTGCCATGTCAACAGGCTTTAGGGTCACCCTTTTGGCGTGAGCATGGCACAGCACCGAATCTTAAAACAGAGAGACCAAAATTGTTTCTGACGCCTCTTGAGGGCCTCGAGTGCCGTACTCTGTACCCGAGTGACCCTGTCACTGTACTTGTCGATGACTTCTTTTACAACTCTTGCAAAAGGGGCCTTCGCCATGATAGGGTCTGTGCTCTTTTGGTACTTTCTGATTTCTCGCAAAGCCACGGTCCCCGGTTTCCATCTTCTCTACTTATTGGCTACAGGGGGTGGTGGTGGATGCGACCTCTCTTCCCATGGTTGTCTATCATTTCTAAATTTTTTTCGCCTTTCTTGCTCGGCTGGATCTAGATTTAGTCTTCTTTTACTTGCTTCTGCCTTCTTCTTTTCTTGTTCTTGTTTTAATTTGCGTGCTTCTTGAATTCTTTGTTCCCGTCTTTCCCTCTCCCTTTGCTCCTCCTGCTCCTATCTTTCCCTCTCCCTTTGCTCCTCTTCTTGTCGTCGATCCTCCTCTTCCATCTCCACCTCTTGCTGCCTGTTTGCACGTTCCTTCTTTCTCTTGACACAAATCTTTATTCTTTGTTTTTTAGGTGGAGGCTGGGGCTGACGCCTCTCAAGTTCCTCATGTAGTGTTTGTGCTAAGAGCCTATCCTGCTCCTCACGACGGCTTATTTCCTCTGCTTCATAGAAGTCAGCAGCCTGTTGATACTGCTCTTGCTCCAGTACAGAGAAGTGCTTCCTAGTCTTCCTCAAATGCGACCCTTAGCTCCTCTTCTAGCTGCTGAGGGAGTAGGGCTTGCTGTTGCTCTCTTCTTTTATGCGCCTCCTCATCAATCTGGCGTTGTTGCTCTTCAAGCACACGCTCCTGCTGCTCAGCCTCTGAGAGAGGTCGGGGGAATGGTGTACGCGTGGCTCTAAATGAGCCGATGTCTCCAGGCTGCTTGGAGACATCCTCAATATTGTCCAGTCCTGAAAACACATCCGGCTGTACATCTTCCTGTCGAGTCTCTACCTCTCTGTCCATGCTTGTATGCTTCTTTTTGATGCATTTTTGCACTTGTTGAAATGCCTGTGCTGCAGCGACTGCCTGTATCAAATTGTGTGCACTAGACGGTACGTTTGGGTTCTCAGTTTTGCGTGCAGTGTGCTTAGTTCTAGCCATCCCCCATTGACTTACACGAGTGAATGAACGTGAAAATGTACTTTTAAAACTCACTTTTACAGGTTTATATAGTTTTTGAAAAAACTTATTAATAAAAAAATTCTCTAGAAATTAAAAAAAAAAGCTTTAACTTAAAAAAGGCTACAATTTTTTAATATGGAACCCATTTTCGACCCATATGCCTACGCGCACCGAACCACTCACGCATCCCATGCATGGCACTTGATGCTCGCCATGCAATTGCTCGTTCATTTTTTACAACCCTTCGTAGTAATGACACCTGCCCTTTTGGTTTCTGTCGGCGTCGACCTCCCAAACTGCGATAAAACCAATTAAACATCTCATGCAAGGCATTACTTTTTTCCTTACCACCTCCACCATGTCGCGTGTTCTTAAAGTATGCTGCCTTAGCTTGATAATGAGAGCGCTCCATTCCTTGGGTGCTCCAAATTGCCATTGGACCATATTGGTCGAGAAAAAACTGTGCGTGGGCAAATATAATGTGCTGCAACAAAGATCATATCAGAATTTTACTATTTGGCAATTAATATCAGTAAATAGATAGAAAGGTAAATACCATATAGTGGGTGATATGTGTTTCTCCCCATGCATCAACCATTTGCTGAGTAAATGTATGTATTGCAGTCTTTAAGTTTGTAATCTCCTCAGCAACAAGTGGAGCCTTTTCTAGCAATTGAATCATTTTGTCAAAGTGACTCCCACAGCCTTGCCCGCTTGAGACCAAGCTCTGCATTATTCCCACGATAAGTGGTGCATTCACAAATGGCCTTCCATATCTCATATTTTGTGTGACTGTTGTACCCCTCGTAATTTGAGAGAAGGTGTCTTGCTTTGGACCCACCCATGCATATTTTGTTTGGATTATCCTGACCCGGTCCTGACTTTTTAGTATCCTTAGTTAACTTTACAGCACCACCATGAAGCCCCACGCTTGAAAGGACATCTTCCAGCTTACTGATGCATTCGTTGTTGCAAAGATGTTCAGGCTCCATATTCCATGCATAATTGATATGTAACTTCAGTAATTTGTCCATTATGTGTAACCTAGCATGAAGTGTGAAAATACGAACACGGGAAAGTGGAATCTCTAATATAGGGCTCCATGAGATATCTTCTTGATCACGATTAGGCAGACAATTGGTATTACAATTCATAATGCCATTAACCCACTGCATAGGTTTCTTTGGATCGTGAAATGTCAGAAAACTGTTCACGTCGTGAACGATTTTCTGCACTTTCACGTGTTTAAAATTTTTTCTTTGGACTCAGTAATCCACATAACCTTGTTATGATTTTTCCTGGTCTCAACAACTTTCTTAATCTTAATCTGACAACACCAGGTTCGTGAGAGTTAGATTTGATTAAGGCATGAAATTGCAGAAATAGTTCACGTCGTGAAATGCAAATGGTTCACGTCGTGAAATGAAAATGGTTCACGTCGTAAAGTGAAAATGGTTCACGCCGTGAAGTGTTCCGAAATAGTTCATGTCGTGAAATGAAAATGTTTCATGTCGTGAAATACAATCAGTTCATGCCGTGAAATGCAATCAGTTCACGTCGTGAAATGCTCTGAAATATTCCACGTCATGAACGTTTTCTACTAGTTCACGATTGTTAATTTTGTCAGACCCATGTGGTGTCAGAGGTGTCAGGATAAGGCTATCTATTTTCGGCAAGGTAATCCCGTGAATTGCGGTGCTAATCGTGGCGTTGATACCGGGAGAGTTTCACACCGTGAAGTTGCAAAAAAAAATTCATGGCGTGGAATGGTCTCCTGCAGTTTCACCTGGGAAATTCTTGCGTCGACTGAGATTAACTTGGGTTCAAAATCCTTATCCAAATGCTTCCAAGATGATTGTGCCACTCATAAGGAGTGTAATACAAGTTCAAGACACAATCAATGGCCCCTTATTTTTATGATTTTTATAAATTGTTGAAAAGAAAGAAAAACAAAACATCACCCTGCTTTGTTCACGTCGTTAACGATTCTGGTGATGCAAACATCAAAATTGACTAGAAAAAATAGTGGAGCCCACTCCACCACACAAATACACAACAAAAACAACCAATTTCTCATAATTTTTCACTCACTCAAAGCTTATCCATTCATTTCCTACACAATGCACTACTAGAATGCAAGGCAATGATGAATCTTATGTAATGGGAGTTAAAACTCAAAGAGGATGGAAGAAACAAAGGTGTTTCCCCGGCAGTGGTGCCAAAAATGTTATGGGCTACCACACCTCCAAGAGGAAACTCAATGCATTCACCTTAGGGAAAAGCAATAGAACACAACTGTTGTAGGGCACTTACCAATGCTTCGAACTTGTGTCCCTTGAGGTATCCAAGCTCACTTGAGAAGCTCCACCTCCACGCTGTCACCATAGAGTTGCTCACACCACCACATAAGGCTCTCCCACTCCTCAATACAAGCATGTAAGATGCAAGTATAGAGAAGGCACATTTGCTAGAATGCTCTCTCTCAAGACAAAGGCAAGAGCTCTCAATAGCATAAAGGGGGATTGTGTCCATTCATTATGATAAAATGCCTTATATATAATTGACCCTTATTCACAGTTGGGTGTCCAAAACTTGCTTAACTAAGGCCTTGGGTAGCCAATATCTCATAATGTACAACTTTTATAGTGCCTTTGCATGACACTTAGTAATGTCCTCAAATGGAGGAGCATATTTGTTAATCCAAAATGGGATTAACAGATGGGCACATATGGGCTTAAAGAATAACAACTTACACAACTTGATCATTGTATCCAACCCAAAACATTAACATTCGATAAATGTTGTAAAGAAGAAATACATTTAGATGATAACATGCTGAAAGATGATCATGCTACGAGGTGTTCCTCATCTAAACCAAGTGAAGCAATTGGCAAAAGAAAGATTGATCTTGGAATTGTCATTCCTCGAATTCTATGCAGCCTTGCTTAAAAGCTTTCAATCGACATCTCTAAGAGAGGATGAGCTCCTTCAAAACCAGCCATCCTTAATGCCTCTACAAGTGAGGAGCGAAATGCCTTGTGTTCAATGCAATCACTACGATCATCCCAATCCCCATTGTGCATACAAGGCACCTATTTTCCTATACTACATATATTGTAAATCCTTTGATCATGATACTAAAAAGTATCCCAATTCATCAACAATTGACTCAAAATTCCCATCTCCCGTACACCAAACAAAAACAATCCAAAGGGTAGAAACTGCTCAAGAAGCAATTAATCAAACACTTCAGTGTTTCTATTGTCGTGGACCTCACAAAGTGGCAGACTGCATAGTTTGGAATACTTCCATGCCCATAGTCACTAACACTTTGCAAACCATGTGTGAACGATATGGCATCGATCACATGTTCTAAGATTGCCCACAAGATGAGTTTCTTCAATGCAACTTGTCTCACAAAATACAACTCTTAACATCTTAAGTGTACAAAACGGGCAATTGTCCATGGTACCCTTGAATGTGCTTACACGCTTACAAGCCAAGGCACGAGAAACGGTCAAAAAGAATGCAAAAGATAATATCTCAACATGGGTAGAATAACACGCTTTAAATTATAACCCAAAAGAAAAAGCAAAACCTTCTAAACCCAAGAAAAATAATGGACAACAAACTATCGAAACTAAGGTTAAATTAAAGGACATGGAAAAGGAGCTTGGTGAGGACATAAACCCAAAAGAGCCAAAAGCCGCACATGATGTAAAAGCATCCACCTCAAAAGCCACCACACAAACCACAAAACCCATATGTGCAACATAGGATACAAATTCCCAAAAGAGAATTTGATCTCGTCGTTGCATGGACAAACATTATGAAAAGCTGATGATCCAAAGAAAGTCAGAAGATGAAACAAGTTCTAGTACGTCACTTAGTGAGGATGAAACAAGATCTGATTCGTCACTCAATGCACTTAATAGACCAATCAAGAAAATAGAACCCACCCAACCACCCCAAATTAAAAATCATGATCGAATGACATATGCGGAACACAAAAAGCGAGCTCAAGAAAGCATGCTTAACATGGTTGAATGTCTTACAAGATCACTAGTTGTGATTGAGCCTCATAAAACCAATCCTAAAAAAGCAACCAAAATACAAATCCCAGAGGAGTGTCACTTTCCCTTTAAAGAGGAAAACATACTCTCTACTAAACCCCAAATTAAAAATCATGATCATGTGACATATGCAGAACACAAAAAGCGAGCTCAAGAAAGCATGCTTAACATGGTTGAATGTCTTAGAGTGCCTTCAGATGTGGTGCTATGATAAGTATTTGATAGTTTTGAACTTTTCATGGATACAATGAAAGAAGCAAGTTCATCCTTGCTCGTCTAAAAATCATAAGAAATGTCGAATTAGTTGGAAGCACTGTTGTCAATCTAACCACTAGAACCAGAATCAATTATGGGATGCCATGAAAGTACACCTTCGTGAAAGGTTTTGTCCTCTAGGATTTCAAGAGGATAAAATGT
>NC_141081.1:27966580-27983322 GCF_041138505.1 Cibotium barometz | reverse complement strand
CTTTTTCTCGAGAACCCTAGTATGTATTTGGTTGAGTACCTTTTCATATAGTGTGTACTCTTATCTTTGTATATGGTGTGTTGAGTGTTGTGTGAAGAAGAAGAAGATTTTCAGCCTCTCACCTTGTGTGTTCTCTTTTAGGGTTTTGTGAGTGTGTGTGTGTGTGCTTGCAAGAGCTCAAGCTCTCTTCTCCTGCATCTTTTCATGGTATCAGAGCCAAGTTCATGCTAAGGGTGAGCTGCAAGCAAGAGAAGCACAGGAAGCGGTACGAGGGTAAGAGCTTCAACTACTCTTCTCTATTTGTGTTGGCGACTACACCCTTGTCGGGAGCTCTACGGGAGGCATTGGCAAACGATCTCTGATTGAGGAAGCTTTCTTTGCAGGAGTAAAGCTATAGGGCAATATACTATCCTATCGAAATTTTTTGGGGCCGAAAATGCGTTTCAGGCACGTTAGGACCTCCATTTTTCAGAAAGCAGGCGATTTCGAGCACTGCGGGTAAGTCATCGATTCTTTGCTGCGTCGCAGAACTCTGTTTTAAGAACTGCAGGAAGACAGATTGGTTGTGCAGACATTGTGTGTGCTGCAAGGAGGTCAACAGTTGCCATGGAGTGTATGTATGCACATTGAGGTCACTGGTTGTGACATTTGAGTGTAGTACAGTACCGCTGTAGAAAATACAGCAGTTTGTGCAGGACAAACCAGAGTGCTGTTTCTGGTAAATTTGTGTGTCTGGCAAGATGTCAAATGATGGCATAAACCAAATTGTTTGTTGAGAAGCTTGATAAGAATAACTTCCATGCTTGGAGGTTCAGGTTAACGAATTTCCTGATGGGAAAGGGTTACTGGGACTATATATAGAAGGTGAGCATACAGAGGCACTGGAGATACCGAAGATCAATCTAACTGCTGCTGTAGATGTGAAAGAGTTCAAGGATTGGAACCAAGGAGCCAGAAAATTTATGTATTGGCTCTCTATCAGTATACAGGACACCATGATTGGACACATACAGGATGCCAAGTCTCCCAAGGAGGCATGGGACACCTTGGTAAAACTCTATGAAATGAATACCAAGGCACGAAAGATACAGTTGAAGAATGAACTTCATACTGTGGAGAAAAAGAGTATGTCTGTGAATGACTATGCATTGAAGATCAAGGGTATTGTGGAATCCCTTGCATCTATTGGTGTTTCAGTAGATGATGATGATAAGGTGGAAGTCTATCTACGTGGTCTCGGGCCACAATACAAGGTGTTCAAGACGTCTATTCAGACTCGAGAAAATATTCCCAATTTCACAGATTTGGTGTCTATGTTGATTATAGAAGAGAAGAGCTTGGGTGAAGACCAACAGCCTTCACAAAACAAAAACAGTTCAGAGCAACAGGCCTTCAACACAAGTTCAAGCAAGTCCGCAATCACAGTCTTTGAGTGGACCAGGAGAGTCCTCATCTAGTGGTTCAATTGTTGATAGACCATGGAGTGGCAGGTTGTGTCACAATACCAGTCCTGCAAATGTGATTAGTATATCACATAAAGGCAAAGAGAAAGTGATTGAGCCCCTCAGTATGCCTGACATTTCTGCAGGGCATTCTCATGTTGATGGAGAGTCTAGTGGCTCAGAGATGAGCCTTGATGAGGATCTTGGGATACCAGCTATGAGAACACCTAGTGTAAAGAAGGCTATGGAAGCCATGAATGAAAAGCTGTGAAGATCTGGGAGAGTGAAGAATCATGTGCAGAGGTTTACCTATGATGGTGGTTATGTGGCACATCACTATGCATACATGGCAAAGTTGTATAGGTTGTAGAGCCCACATGCATTGATGAGGCTGTTGGAAATGTGTGTTCGGAGAAAGCTATGGATGAGGAGATGGATGCACTATATGGAAATGAGACTTGGGATTTAGTGCAATTACCTGAAGGCAAGAAAGCCATTGGATGCAAGTGGGTGTACAAAGTAAAACATAACAGTGATGGAAGCATAAGCAGGTACAAGGCTAGATTGGTAGCCAAAGGATATGCACAGACATATGGCATTGATTATGAGGAAACTTTCAGCCCAGTTGCCAAGATGGCAACAGTGAGAGTTGTGATAGCAATGGTTGCATCAATGCAATGGTCTTTACATCAGATGGATGTAAAGAATGCATTTTTGCATGGGGATTTGCAGGAAGAGGTGTATATGTTGCAGCCACTTGGTTATGAGGATGTGAGTCACCCCGAGCATGTTTGCAAGTTGACGAAAGCCTTGTATGGCTTAAAACACTCATCACTAATCACGTCTTAATTATTTACTAATCACTTTGTTAATGATGTTGATTCTAGTATTTGATCCACCATAGCTCATCACATTACTGTAATTTTAACATGGTATCAAAGCCAAGCCTAGAATCCATCAAGTTTATGAGCCCATTATCTAATTAATCAAGATTAGTAGATAATTAGAAAATAATCAAATTTTAGTTATTTTCAAGAAGCCTTCTGTACCCCCAGCTGGTGGAGGAGCTCTATCTCCTTGCACACATTAAATTAGGCCCATTGCTTCTAGCCCAACATAGCCAACTCATCTGCGCTCCAACCAGTTGAATCAGCGCAGCAAACCACCCACGCAAGCTTCCAATTTTTGCAGATTTACAGGCGCCGTTTTTCAGAAGGGAATTTGAGATTTCTTCTTCATCAGTTGCAATGGCTCTAATTCCTCTTAGCCCCAGGTGTTTTCAAGCATGCTCTACAAGGTAGTGAAGTCAGAATTTGATTTGATCAAGTCTACAGTGAGATCCAAGCTCTTCATCATCAAATCTGTAGGTGACTTTGGTAAAACAGAGATTAAGCATTCAATGTTTGGTCAAATCTTGTGTTTCTTGGCTTAATCCTCTACTAGACTAATTGCTATTGATGGCCTTGAAAGGACGATCAATGCTAATCACTATATTTTGGTGCAATTGAGGGTTCAAATTAACCATTAGGTATGTGATACAGATCCCTATAACTTTAGATTGCAATTCGGAGTTGGTTTGATACTCCAACCATTCCGTACAAATTGGTTACCCTTGATTTAATGTAATTTTTGGTAAAATTATGCTGATAAATTTGTGGTAATCATCATTTTGCATTTAACCCTTGGTTAATGCCTAAAAATCACACTCAAATTCAAGATTATTCACAGCCAGAGTTGCATTTAGGAATGTGCATAAGAATGAATGCTATATGCATTATGTATTGGGCACATTACATCAATGTAAAAATGGGATCAGACACTGCCCTTGTCCAGAATAAGGCAAGAGGTAAGACCTCCCGCATAGATTTGGGTTTGCATTGCATAATGATACAAGATAAACATCAAAAGCCCAAAAGAACTGTCAACAAAACATTTAAACATGTTGCTCACATGGAGCAAGAAGACCTGACGGACAAGCTCATGGCCCCAGCAAGAAGAAGAACATCTCTTTCCAAGAAGAGGATCCACACCGAGAAGAAGATCTAGAGGAAGCATTGAAGGAAGACATGGACACGAGAAGAGAAGCTGCCACAAGAAGAAGATTGAAAGAAGAGGAAGACATGGACGTGTGGAGAGAAGCTGCCACGACAAGAAGACTGAAGACAAGAGAAGATGTGAGGCTCCAAAGAGTGAGGAGCCATGTGAAAATCTCTAAGAGAGAGAGAGAGAGAGAGAGACCCCACAACCCAATGTAACCTGCCCCAACAAAGTAAAACCACCTCTGAGCCACCGATGATGTAGGCCACGTGGTAGATGTATGTGTGAGCACTTTAGTCAAGGTCGCGGGCACTTGTAGTAGTAAGCCTTGGACACAGCACATGGTATATGGATTCAAGTGCATCAAACCATATGGATTCAAGTGCATCAAACCATATGGCATGCCATGGAGAGTGGTTTGATAACATGATGCCAACACAAAATCAGGGTTATGTTGCTATAGGTGATGATACTCAGCATCCTATTACACATGTTGGTAGTGTTCCATTGAGTAGGCATGATGCCAGGGTGAAAACTATGTTTTAGGTGTTGTATGTGCCATCTATTACAAAGAGTTTGGCATCAGTTGGACAAATGGCTGAACAAGGATTGCAAGTGATATTTACTGAACATGGTTGTTTTGTTGAGGACTTTAAGCATGGCTCCAAATTGATTGCTAAAGGTAAAAAAGAAGGAAGATTGTTCAAGCTAGATACAAATTGATTGCTAAAGGTCAAAAAGAAGAAAGATTGTTCAAACTAGATGCAAGCATTCAAAAATTGAATAAGCAGGTATACTCCTCAACATAATGGAGTTGCTGAGAGAAAGAATCGTGTGATAGGTGAAGTGGAAAGAGCATTGATGAATGAGAAGACTATGCCTTTGTATTTTTGGGCAGAAGCACGTGCCACAACGGTGTACATTTCGAATAAGGCACCTATAGCTGCTATACATGAGAGTACTCCTTAGATGAGGATGATAGGTTTTAGGCCGTACATTGGGCATCTCAAAGTTTTTGGATGTATTGCCTATGTATATGTGCCGGATAAGAAAAGGAAATTGGACCCAAAGGCTAAGAAGTGCATATGCATTGGTTATGCACAAGATAGAAAGGCTTACAAATGTTACAATACAAAAACTAAATAGATGCTCATTTCTAGATATGTGGTGTTTGATGAGTTGGCAAGTTGGTACAAAAACAAAGATGATGTTATGGTGGATGACATAGATGCAGATATGCATGTGAACTTGCCAAAAGAGACCACTACTTCATTATCTGGGCCAAGTCAAACATCAAGTGGAAGTGATAATGTAAGTCCATGGTTAGAAAGGCTGAGGCATGGTAGTGTGAGCACAAGTGGAAGTGTTGTTGACAAAGGCAAAAAGAAGGTTGAAGGAATTGGCATAAGAGGTTATGAATCATCTAGCTCGGAAAGCGTAGATGAAGAACTTGGCATCCCAGCCTTACGTACTCCAGGTGTAAGGCAAGAGAGATATGTTCCTCCACATGCTAGAGCACAAGGTGTACAAAGTGATCCATAGGTTTTGAGAAGGTCACAAAGGATTAGGTATCGAGTGGAGACTTTGGCATATGATGGGTATGCAATGCATTATGCATACATGACATCAATGGTAAAGCATGTGGAACCATCATGTTTTGGAGAAGCTATTAGAAATCATGTATGGGAGAAAGCAATGGACGAAGAAATGGATTCCTTGGTACACAATGATACATGGAACTTGGTTGCATTACCAAGTGGAAATAATGTCATTGGTTGCAAATGGGTGTATTAAGTGAAATCTAAGTCGGATGGATCAATAGAAAGGCACAAAGCAATGCTGGTCACAAAGGGATATGCACAAGCACATGGTTTGGATTATGATAAAACATTTGGCCCCATGGCTAAGATGGGAACACTGAGATCTGTGATTGCATTGGCTACGTCAAATGGTTGGGAAACACATCAAATGGATGTAAAGAATGCATTTCTAAATGGTGAATTGTAAGAAAAAGTGTTCATGGAGTAGCCACCAAAAGGCTATGTGCATCCTAAATATCCTACACATGTATGTGAGTTGAAGAAGGCCTTATATGGATTGAAGAAAGCACCACGTGCTTGGACAGACAAGATAAGCAGGTATCTCATTAGCATTGGTTTTCATGTGGGAACATCAGATTCATCACTATATGTAAAGAAGACAACACATGGTACTGTGATGATTGTCACCTATGTAGATGACTTGATTGTGACAGGTTATTCAAGCAAGGATATTGCTAATGTGAAAGCTTCATTATGTGGTGAATTTGACATGAAAGACTTGGGAGAATAGAGATATTTTCTTGGCATTGAAGTGGTGAAAAAAAAGAAAGGCATTTGGTTGGTTCAAAGGCAGTATGCATTAAATATGCTAGCAAAGTATGGCATGATAGGTTGTAAGTCAATGAGCACACCATTAGAGAAGTATGTGAAGCTAAGGGCTGATTGTGGTGAAGAGATTGAGGATGTGACAATGTACAGAAAGATGGTTGGGTAGTTTGATATACATGACTATCACTAGACTAGATTTATGCTATGCAGTTGGGCTTATGAGTCAGTTTGTGGAAAGCCAAAGGAAAGCGAATTTGGATGTAGTGAGAAGGATCTTGAGATATGTGAAAGCTACAACACATTATGGAGTCCTTTATGAGTATGGCAAAGCTATGGATGTTCATGGATATATAAATGCAGATTGGGTAGGTAAGATCTACTAGTGGCTATGCTTTCACATTGGGAAGTGCAGTGGTGAGTTGGAGTAGCAAAAAGCAACTAGCATTTGCTTTATCTAGCACAAAGGCAGAGTATAGAGGAGCAGCTATGGCTGGATGTGAGGTGGTATGGCTGAAAAAGCTACTCGAAGATTTGGGACAGCAATGTGATGGGAAAGTTGTCATATATTGTGACAACATGGGTAGCATACAGTTGGCAAGCAATCCGGTCTATCATGCAAGGACCAAACACATAGAGGTCCACTATCATTTCATCAGGGAGAAAGTGTTGGATGGACAGATAGAGTTGACATATGTGAAGACTGAAGAGGAGTTTGTAGATATCTTTACCAAACCACTTGGTAAAGAGAAGTTTGAGTACTTCAGAGACAGACTTGGAGTACATGAGATGGATATGGTGAGCTTGAGGGGGAGTGTTGAAAATGAAAGCTCATCAGGATCTGGTGGATAGTGGTAGCGTGAGGACACTAGTCTAGTAGTGTGTGTGTGTGTGTGTGTGTGTGTGTGTGTGTGTGTGGACAATAATGGCCGTGTCCAGTTGGCCAAGTGTGTGGATATTAGACAGGATATTTCACTGTGAACTTATCACTTGGAAAAATGTGTTGTGTTTTTGTGGTGTGCAATGAAGGAAAGTTATGGAGCTTCTCTACTTTGTATGAGTTGATGGTTTGAGATAATGAGAGCTAATTAGGGTTTGCCTCTCTACTCTGGTGTATCTAGCTCTTCTCTCTTTTTAGGTATATATGCATATCTAAGAGGTCTATATATGCCTCATAGTAATTGGTTTTGTGCACCTTGAGTAGCATTGAGTGATTATTACTACTGTGCAACTTGGGGCATAGTTAATCCTAGGGGTTATCTTTATGAAAGCAAGAATGGCCTTGGTGGTTCCACATGAGGCATGCATTAACTCAAGTACTATCATGTGCATTGGCATATATCATGATTTTGAAATGCTAGAAATGTGCATAATGTAGTTGAAGTTGTGACTTAACTATAGGCATTTCGTGCTTGTATGATATTGATACAACACACCTTGTCAAGTCACGTCTTGGGTACAAGTGTTTGTAACCTTGTTGGTCTGAAATTGCCTACCTTGATAGTGGTGTCCAAGTCTATTAGTCAAGTTATTCATTAACTTATCATTATTGGTGACCTTATCAGTCACGATGTTGTCTACCTTGCTAGTAGTGGCCAAGTCTATTAATCAAGTTATCTATTAGCTCATCACTGCTCATATCCTTGACAAGGGCACGATGTTGTCTACCTTGCTAGTAGTGGCCAAGTCTATTAATCAAGTTATCTATTAGCTCATCACTGCTCATATCCTTGACAAGGGCACCTTGTTTTTTAGGTTGAAAAACCTTAGAGGTGGATGCTTTTAAAGAGGTTTATAAAGGTTTGTGGTTGAAAAACCTTAGAGGTGGATGCTTTTAAAGAGGTTTATAAAGGTTTGTGGTGGTGGTTGGGCAACGTTTCAAAATCCATATCCACTAGATTGTCTGCTAGTTCAATCGCCTCTCTATTGCACTCATCAAAGAAGGTATTCATGGACCAAAAGATATGGTCATGAAGTATTTTATTCTTTAGTCTAATGAGGAATCTTGTTGTGATTGTATCATAAATCAAGCCTTACTCTCACACTATTTCTTGAATTGATTCTCCATCTTCTTGTGGCTTGAGGTTGTAAAAGTCTATAGAACTTTGGGAAAATCCAATTATAAAAATGGATATTAGTGTAAGAAAGATAGCTTTTTTTGTACCATTTGCTTGGTCTTGCCTTCAAGACATAGGCCACCAACAACACTGTTCTTTGTCTAAGTATCAACATGTCCAAATGCCTAGAGCTCTTACAAGTGATTTTCATTCCCACCCCATTCCCAATCATCAACATGTCTCATGGTGGTGGAATAAAAGGATGAGGCTATGCATGATGCCACATTTGATGTTATTTTCGGTCTACATGTTGGTAGGGTTTACATGTGGTTAAACTAGTGGAACATGTTTAATGTAAAGTAAAGAAGTTGACTTTTTTGTTGGGTTGAGCAATCTAAACCATTACCCGACCTTGCCTTCAAGACATAGGCCAAAAGCAATGATTATTGTCAGATCTTCTCAACAAGTCTGAATGCCTCACAAATTTTATTGAACATTTCTAAATATTGTACTAGGTTGCCATTTCCATCAAGTTTAGTTGTAACCTTTAAAATATGAACTAATCTACTTTAAGATATTCTAAATCTCTTTGTAGAGCTGATGCAAGTGGTGCAATTCTACATCCCATCCTCTTCTTTATTCCCCTTACCATCCTCAACATGTCTTCTACAAATTCTTATGGTGGAAAAACAAAAGGATGAGGTTGTACATGATACACCATTTGATGTTGGTTTGGATCTACATGCCCAATAGGGTAGTTGAACTAGCAAACATGTCCTTTGTTATGCAGGGTGAATTGGACACAAGGATATTCAATTTTATGATCAATGTGACTAGTGGCACAGTTGGTTATTTTGGTTGCACTTGTTGGATGGTGGTTGTTAGATGCTAGAAGGTAGGTCATTTATGGAAATTTGCTAACATCTTCAATTGCCCATTTAGGGTCATTGGGGTCTCACATGAGGTTAAAGGGTTGACAATGGTTTACCATAAGGGGTCATTAGGGTGGGGATGAAACCCTTGAGTGGCTCTTACCTTAGCTCAAAATTACTTATATACCTCTCATAAGGGACACCACTCAAGCACCACTCACAAAGTAATCCTTGGAATGGGTCCTTGAGAGGCATGTTTTCATAGCGTATGGGTGCCGCATGAGCGCAGTAGGTATTAGCTCTATCTGAAAATCTAATCTGAAGATCAATAGTCTATAAATTAGCTAGGTTCGAATTTAGGGTTGGCCATGGAGTGTGTCTACATCAATCATGGATTTATTTGGAGAGGAAGGGACTATTGGGGTGGATGGCCTTGTAATAGTTATGCTCTCCACCCAAATCAGAACTCTCTTTGATAGACTCCTTACTGGAGGACATCTATGTGGATCCTTTCTTTATGAGTTTGAACGTGCCCTTTTGATTAATGTGTTGGGGATGGATGGGAACTAAGGCAAATTTAAATTGCTATTGTATCATAAAAAAGACCGTTGTTGCCAATAATTTTCCCAAATCAAAGGTGCATCAAATTTTCTACGTAAAGAAAATTGTGTTTTTGAAGCCTACTAAATATTATAAATGTGTGCACTTAGGAACACAATCAATGTAAAGCTCTAATTTTGGTCTTAATTAGTTATTTCATGTCATGAATGATGGTGAATTCATAGCATGAAATACAACCATACTTGTGAATTGTCTCACTTCACCTCTTGCAAGATGATTTGAGTCAGTTAATTTATGTACACGAGCAATGTTAGTTAACAACCTCAAATGTGATACAAATTTGGTCATAGAATCTAAAATATGCATCTATACACATGAAAGGCCATATAAGACCTTTTTAAAATATTTCCACCATAATGGCACTAGCTCATGCCTACAAAGCTATGTCCTCCACTCTTGTAGAACACCTAAACATTACATCTATTGATAATTTCTTTTAGATATAAGCACCAAACTATGCGAAAGACCAGTGATATCGGCTTATGCACGTGAACAATGTTAATTCACAACGTGAAATATAGATTTTTGCAAGACGTATTTCATAGTTTAAATTGTAATTCCATATCCAATCTTTGGAATTTGATTTATGGGTTGTTTGAGCACAAAATTTATCCTCACACGTGAAAAATGGCATGGGTGATGACAATTTACATCCGTGAACAACGTTATTTCATAACATGAGAGTACAATTAAAAAACACATATCAAGCATATATTTCATAGTGATGATAATTCACACCTTGAATAGTGTTATTTCATAGCATGAGATAGTACAATTTAAAAAAAAAGATATCAAGCATATATTTGATAATTGTTATGGCTATGACCATCATTTTTACTATGGTACGATTAAATGAGTGATTATGATCATTAATTTTTGTTATACTTAGTTAAAGATTGTACACTTACATTATAAAATAGCTCATGTGAGTGAATTACGATGTGAATAATATTTAGTATTCTAAGGAGTAGCTCATGTGAGTGAATTACGGTGTGAATAATATTGAGTAGTATTCTAAGGACCATCATTTTTACTATGGTACGATTAAATGAGTGATTATGATCATTAATTTTTGTTATACTTAGTTAAAGATTGTACACTTACATTATAAAATAGCTCATGTGAGTGAGTTACGGTGTGAATAATATTGAGTCTTCATGCTTGCTATTCTAAGGAGAATTTTGAAGTAGTATTTTAGAAAAAATTTGTTGGAGACAAAGGTAGCAACACACATACAAATATGCAGAAAATGTAATTTTTATTGTACTTAGTAGAAGATTGTGCAGTTGAATTATGATAGCTCATGTACGTGAATTGTAGTGTGAATGATATTCAATCTTCATGTTTGCTATTCCAAGGAGAATTTTTAAGTAGTATTTTAGGAAATTTTTGCTAGAGTGAAGACAAAGGTAGCAACACACATGCAAATGTGCAACAAGTAAGGAGAGATGTAGAGAAGCATAACACTCAAAGTTGATTGATGAGAATGAGTAAAGTGACATGATAAGATCACTTACACACTCACTTATAAAAATGTGTACACTCACTCAAGGAAAAAACCCTCCTAACGAGGGAAAAAGTGCCCCAATAGCCTACGTCCATGTATCACTACCATATAAATGGCTACAAATCCCCTTTTAGCGAGATGTGAACATGTACAAGGATCATGTGGCCGATCAATCCCCAAATTACAATAAGCCTAAAGCTTTGTAAAAATCTTTTAACTTCTATCCTTCATGAACATATATGCCACATTTTTGTGTGTAGAGACATTAGGTCAGGCTGATCTCTCCTGCACAATGATACTGTCTCCTTGACATAATGATAATGCACCTCAATGTGCTTTGTGCAAGAATGAATCACTGGGTTCCTCATACAACAACGGCCAAGGCACTTTGGTTGTCATTGAAGATGTAGGTGGGGTGACTATTGTCTAGCACTAGGATATGCCAAATGATGTCTAACCCATTCACACACCACAATCACTATAAAAGCTGCCATGTACTCAGCTTCATAGCTTGAAGTGGCCACTATCAGGCTGCTTCTTATTGAGCCATGGCATACAACATCATGAATCACCAAGATGAAAGAAAAAGCCACTGGTGAACACTCATGTGTTATAATATCCAGCCCAATAAGAGTCACTAAAAGTATGTATTAAATATCACCTCTCTTAGCATAAAATATCCTAAATGGGACTAAGTGCCTAGTAAGTATTAAAATACTTGCTTAACAGCTTGCGAATGCTTACTTCTAAGACTTTGCATTAACCTACTCAATTCGGAGACCCCAAACTAAATGTCTCACATCATATAAGGCACCTAATAGGTTACTGATAAAACATCAAATGGTTCACCCGCATCCTAGAGACTCACCCTAGCACACCCATCTTCACTAGTGTGTAGCAACATGTTTATAGTCTTCAAGACCAAATCATGTAAGCAAACTCTTTTTATGTACTTTAATATAAACATCACAATCATGTTGATGGCTTTGGGAGATACTACCTCTATAGCTTCGTCCGAAGTACACCACTGTGTGAGGAGAGTATTACAAGCACTATAGCCCAACAAAAACAACACTAGAAGGCACCATAACACCAAGTTAACATCCCCTGGTCCTCAGCTTCCCCTACTGGATACTTCAATACCCTCCCAGCCTCCCTACTCAATCTAGTTGCTTACTCAGGTTGTTCTCTAAGGTCAGCCCCTACTTCCATTCCAATACCTCTAACCTACAACCTAATAGCCTCTCATGACCATAACCAACATCCAGCTAACTAAACTCATCTCCAGCAGGTGACGTAGAATTGCTCAGATTCTGCCTCCAAAGTCCTTTGTTGTTTCCTGTCGGAAATCTACTCTCTAGAGTCCCAAAATGTCCTCCATCGTCAAATAGTTCCAAATCCTTGTCTTAAAACCTCTCAGAACTAAGCAACTGCACCCTCAACTGATCACTGGCTGACAAACTACTCTCTCAACTACCATATACAAGTTAGATACTCACTGTTACCTGCCTCTGAATTCTGATGGATTTCCAAGCCCATAATTGATGAATTTCCAAGTCCATAATTGATCATCTAATGTCATCTATTATCCCCTAGCACCGGCAGACCTTGTAGCTATACTCTCTAGACCTTCCTGGTTGTCCTGCGCCGACCCTCCTCTGACTGTCCTTTGATCTTCCTCCTACAGAATTCTGCCACAAAGTTGTAACTGGGCCACACATAACCTGCAGGTCAGAATCTTTCTCAAAGTTAACTTCAGGGCAAAGTTCCCCCCATAGACTCCTTCATGACATGAAGCCATTATAGCAAAGATTTCTTACCTGTTTGGAACCCTTCTAGGAATCAAGTCTTTTCCCTTCATGTAAAGTTGATCATTTACAACATTGTACTGCAGAGCCCTTCTTATGAAACCATATCTCTATTTTCTGGATAAGCTTGAAGGTACTAGACCTGTGTGCAAAAACTCTTCCACTTCTTGTAAATTATCCCTTCCAACATAACTAGGATGGGTTATAGTCATGGAATATGCATCCAAATCCTTGCCTAACCCCTCTTTTGCTGATGTGTCTATAGCCTGATTTTGTCCCCTCTTCACATGTTGAATCTAGACCTCTTAAAATCTCTACAATATCCTTCTAATTTGAAATCACCACTCCTTCACCTTGGGATTCTTGGCCTTCCAGACATTTTGAAGTTGTCTAATGACTGGTAAGCTATCTCCTTTAATAATCAGTCTGCTAATCCCTCTCTTAAGACATTGTTGAAGCCCATATTCTAAAGTGCATTGCTGGTATGCACTTGTAGCTTTATCCCTTCTTGACATACTATTGTACCTTCTGGATCCAACAATACAACACTTCCACTGGCTACCCCTGATCTTCTCTTAAAGGATCCATCAAAAAGCAAAGTAAAAGTATTTGGCAACTCTGCTTTAGGGTCTTTCCACCTGGGTACCTTCTTCTTCATCACTGTCTCTTCCCTTAGTACTAAAGGATTTTGTATGTATGTTAACATATTTGCCAATGTGGCTCTTGGACTATCCTCCACTGTACAAGTGAATTGAAACTCTTGTGGTTCAACCAACCATTTAGACAATCGTTTGGATGGAAGATTAGATTAAATCAAATGAGGAAGTAAAGAGTAATGAGATAGTATAGTGAAAGGCTTAGGAAGTAAATGAGACCTGAATTTTGTTAAGGCAAACACCACATCTACCATCACTAATTCTGCCTGAGAATAAGTCATTTCCCCGACTGTCTTTGTTTTACTAATAAAATATACTAGCCTCATATAGGAATGCTCTCTTCCTTGCTAGGAGCAATCCTTCCTTCCCCTGTCCTTCTCTCTCCAATCATAGCAGGTCTGTTCTCAATTGGAATCTCCCTTTGTTTCTGAGCTAGCCTTTGAAGCTTCCATTCATTCTCCCTTTCAATCCTCAAAGCTTCATCAAAGGTACCTGGTATTTTTAATTCTACTTTCTCCTTTAGATCACGGCATGCCAGGATTGAATGGACATATCCTTTTTACGAAGTACAGGTGGGTGTTGTGCTCCCAATGGAACATCCCATCTTCCCCATAGATCCTCAAAATGATCTACAAATCTATCAAATACATCCAATAAACTATGCTTCAATTTATGTATATCCTGCCAAATAGCATCCTGCCAAATAGCATCCTGCCAAATAGCATCCAAGGATTCACCTTTCTTGAAATACTGCACCAGAGCTCCTTTAACATCCTCATATGCCTGCCCCTGTTGTGGTTGACCCCTCCAAGACTGGAACCACCTTTTTGCATCCCCGTTCAATAACATGCACAATAGTGTCAATTTGTCCTCATCTCTGTCCTTTCCAAATGTAAAAGTTTCCAACTCCATCCCAACCAAGAAGTCATTTGGATCCTCATTAGCATGCCTGTGGAACACATGATATGACATCATTGTGTAGCCATCTCAACAGCTAACACTTCTCAGCTTCTTCTACCAACAATCTGAAGGGTGCCTTAAAAGCCCTCCTCAGTGGGGGGGCACCAAAATAATGATGGCTTCAGGAGATACTTCCTCTATAGCTCCATCCAAAGCACACCACTATGTGAGGAGAGTATTACAAGCACTAGAGCCTAGCAAAAACAACACTAGAAGGCACCAGAACACCCAACTAATATCCCCTGGTCCTCAGCTGTCCCAATTGGATACTTCAATACCCTCCCAGCCTCCCTACTCAATCGAGTTGCTACTCAGGTTGTTCTCTAAGGTCAGACTCTACTTCCAATACCTCTGATCTTCCACCTAACAACCTCTCATGACCATAGCTGACATCTAGCTGACTAAACTCATCTCTAGCTCTGTGACGCAGAATTGCTTAGATTTTGCCTCCAAAGTCAGAAATATGCTCTCTAGAGTCCCAAAATGTTCTCCATCGTCAGATAGTTCCAAATCCTTGTCTTAAAACCTCTCAGAACTAAGGAGCTGCTCTTAACTCTGACCACTAGCTGACAGTCTACTCTCTTAACTGCCACAGATAAGTCAGATACTCATTGTTATCTATGATGGCTTTCCCAGTCCTCCAGAATCGATCATCCAACGTCATCTATGATGCCCCAGTGTCCACAGACCTTGTAGCTACACTTTCTGGTTGTCCTGTCAACCCTCCTTTGACCGTCAAAGGAGGGTTGTCCTGTCAACCCTCCTTTGACCGTTCTTTGATCTTCCTCCTACAGAGTTTTGCCACAAAGCCGTGTGTCTATGAAGCCTACAGTAATTCTGAAACTTCTCAAAATGTCCTCTGATAGCTACAAACCCTCAAATATCTCTCCACTTAACAAAATATCATCTTTGAGGCTCTTGGCTAACTACTACAAGCCCACATCAGCTGCCTCCAAACGGCGGACTACTTTCACCCAACTAACCAAACTAACTTGGCTGACACAAATTCTCCCAACTTTGAGTCAGATAACACCCGAGAAGCCTCAAAACACTTAAACAAAACGAGAACCCAGAATCAGAAACTCTCAGCTGACCACTAGTGTGTCGGACTGCTGCCACAGAAACCCTGTAAGATAACAAGCCTTCTGAAAGTTGTCCTCAGACGACTGACCTAGAACCGTTAGTTGTGCTTTAGAATTGCTTCCCTTGAACTCAAACAGGATAGAACAGGATCCCCATACCCCTTGCTGACTATTATGATGTCTGGCTGACAATGGTTGTCCCTGACACAGGGTGACTATCCCAAAATAGACTCAACTAGAGTTAATTCTTCACCTACAGCCTTTTCTTCAATAGAGCTCCATCCTTGCAACACATAATTAAACCAAAATCACAGAAGAACTCTTTAATACCACACAATTTGATTCATTGTGTATAAGAAGATTGTGCACCATAGTAGACCCTGAGACTTGAGCAGATGAATGAAACTAGCAATAGATCAAAAGAAACTCTCACACAAATGACCACAAAAGAAACCCAAACCTATATTCTCAACTTCAACTAGATCATCAACAACTATATAATCTATAGCCCCACAGCTTGCAGGCTTCAGCTGGCAAATACAACTAGGAAATGCTTGTGAGAAATCCTTAATCTGGCCCAAGTTCCAATAGTATTGCACTAAGTGAGGTTCTGGGACACAGTCTCCCACACATAATGTTGAAATATACAAGTGAATAGGGTGTGTACGGGAACAAGCCCTTGGCTAGAGGCTGTAAAAGAGAATCTGTAAATGTGAGAGAACCTGTGAAAAGGTGAGAAAAATCTACAGGGAGAGAATACAGGGTAGCATGAGGAGATTCAGGAGAGGTGTGGAGATATTCTGGGAGAGGTGGATAGAATCAAGCAAAAGAGGTGGAGTGAATTAAGGAGAAATCAGTGGGATTGGATGCTTGGATGTAAACTCTATAAATTGAGGCAGTGGCCTAATGAGAATTTGCTAGTTTTTTATTATCCATGCCTACATTAAGCTATCAGTTAATTGCTTACTAATCACGTCTTAATTATCATCTAATCTCTTTATTAATGATGTTGATTCTAGTATTTGATCCACCATAGCTCATCACATTGCTGTAATTTTAACACATAACCCCCAACCACTCCTACAACCCTTGCTCTGAACAAATCAAGTCTTCTCAACAATCACCCGTCACCTCTTCCACACAGAACAAGCCCTAGATAACTAACTAGCTTCACCGCAATCTTCACATCCAAACACTAGCTCTCTCAGCAAACTCTTCTTCAACACACAAAAGCTTCCACAATGCTCTCTACACTGCTCTCTCTCAATGACAAACTCTCTTACACACCACTCTCTTACCCATCCTCCTTGCATAACCGTGCTCTATCTCCATGC